>NW_026900121.1:0-137881 GCF_033153095.1 Gastrolobium bilobum
GAGTTGCTTGATTGCTGAATGATCAGTGAATACTGTGACTTTGGAGCATATTAGATATGAACGAAACTTGTCACATGCAAATACAACTGCCAGCATCTCCTTCTCCGTCACTGTGTAGTTGGCTTGTGCCGGAGTAAGAGTTCTACTAGCGTAGTAAACAGTTCTGAAGACTTTGTCTTTTCGCTGCCCAAGAACTTCTCCCAAGTCGAAATCGCTGGCGTCACACATTAGTTCAAAAGGAAGACTCCAATTTGGGCTTTGAATGATGGGTGCGGACACCAGCCTCGACTTGAGCTCCAGGAAGGCTGTCAAACATTTTTCATCAAAATTGAACTTCCTGTCTTGCTCCAGAAGTTCAAAAAGTGGTTTGGCGATTTTGGAGAAGTCTTTAATGAAACGTCTGTAGAACCCAACATGTCCCAAGAAGCTTCTGATCCCTTTTACGGTGGTAGGGGGTAGCTTCTCAATTGCTTCCACCTTAGCCTTGTCCACCTCGAGGCCCTTGCTTGAGATTTTGTGTCCTAGCACAATGCCTTCTCTTATCATGAAGTGGCATTTCTCCCAATTCAGCATTAAATTGCTCTTGACACATCTTTTCAATACATGTTCAAGGTTATTAAGGCAAGTAGGAAAAGAGCAACCAATGACAGAAAAATCATCCATGAAAATTTCTACTGCTTCTCCTACCAAATCAGTAAACAAAGCAAACATGCATCTTTGAAAAGTTGCAGGGGCATTACATAGCCCAAAAGGCATTCTTCTGAATGCAAACGTCCCAAAGGGACACGTAAAAGTGGTTTTGTGTTGGTCTTCAGGAGCAACCGGGATTTGGTTGTATCCCGAATACCCATCTAAGAAACAAAAGAATTCTTTCCCAGCTAGATGATCCAGCATTTGGTCAATAAAAGGAAGGGGGAAATGATCCTTTCGGGTAGCATTATTTAATTTCCTGTAGTCTTGACAAATCCTCCACCCAGTTATCTTTTTGGTGGCTACTAACTCTTGTTTGTCATTTTTAACTACAGTAATGCCACCCTTTTTTGGAACGCATTGTACAGGAGCAACCCATTTACTATCTGAGATGGGATAGATTATACCTGCATCAAGCCATTTGATGATTTTTTTTCTTACCACATCCTTCATATTGGGATTCAGCCTCCTTTGATGCTCCACAGATGAGTTGTCAGGGTCTTGGAGCAAAATCTTGTGCATGCAAATTGTTGGGCTAATTCCTTTTATGTCAGCCATGGTCCAGCCGATTGCTCCTTTGTAATCTTTGAGCTTTTGTGTGAGTTGAAGTTCCTGTTAATGGGTTAGCAAAGAAGAAATAATCACAGGGAGAGTGTTGTTTTTACCCAAATAAGTGTATTTCAGGTGTTCAGGTAAGGGTTTTAACTCCAAGGTAGGTGGTTGCTCTACTGAAGGCAGTTTCGATCTTTGCTCCTGCTCTGATCGGTTTAAGGATTCAAAGACCCTTTCTTTCCTTCCGTGGGGTTGGTGGAAACTGATGGATGCAAGGTATTCTTCAAGCTCTTCAAAGTCCTTCATGCCTATCTCTGGCTGCAAATGCTCCTGCTGTTCTTCTCTTATGACCGAGTCAAGGATCGAAATGCTAGAGCATTCCTCAGTGTTATCTTCATCAAATTTTATTGCTTTCATGACATTAAACTTCACTTCTTCTTCGTTTACACTCATGGAAAGTTCGCCCTTTCTGACATTTATGATAGCATCACCGGTAGCCAGGAATGGTCTGCCCAGAATTATTGGAACTTCTTGATCTGCTTCAAAATCTAGGATGATGAAGTCAACTGGTAGAATGAACTTGTCTACTTGGACAAGGACATTCTCAATTTTTCCTTCTGGCTTAGCTATAGATCGGTCTGCAAGTTGAAGAGTGATTGTGGTCGGTCTTGCTGCTCCTATTTCAAGCTGCTTGAAGATGGAAGCTGGCATTAGATTTACACTTGAGCCCAGATCACAAAGTGCCCGACCAAGATAGTTCTTCCCAACTGTACACGGGATGGTGAATACACCAGGATCCTTTAGTTTGGGAGGAATTTTAGTCAGGAACTTGCACGATTGTTGAGAGAGAGCTACGGTCTCAAACTCTTCGATCTTTTTTCTTTTTGACAAAATGTCCTTCATAAATTTTGCATACGAAGGAATTTGCTCCAGAGCTTCTACTAGAGGAATGTTTATGTGAAGTTGTTTCATCAAGTCGAGAAACTGGCTAAACTGCTTATCCTCGTGTTGCTTTTTCAACCTCTGTGGAAAAGGAGGCTCAATCGGTTCACTTCTTCTCTTGCATGGGGGAACATAGGTTGGTACTGAAACTGGTTCACTGACTTTTGTTGCTCTAAGGTCTGCTACAGGTGTTGCGTCATCCGGTTTGATTTTAGCAGACTCATTGCTCTGGACCTTCTCTTCTGGTCCTGTCTGAGCTTCAAGGTGTGAAGGGTCAGTGGCTTCTTCAGCTTCCTTTCCTATGGGCTGTTTTGCTGGTTCGCGCTTCCGAGGTCGTGGCACTAAATCTGGGGGTGGTACAGTCTTTCCATCTCATAGGCTTATAGCATTACAATGCTCCTGGTTATTCTGAGACGACTTTTCTATGTCACTAGGGAGTGTCCCTAGTTGCCTCTGCTTGAGTGCTCCAGCCAGCTGACCAATTTGGGTTTCTAGGTTTCGCATGGCTGCGCTGTTCTGATTCATGTACTCCTTGACAGAAGTCTCAAAAGATTGGGACTTCCCTTCACCCTTATCCCAGTTTTGTTGGTTCTGCCTGGGATACGGGGGTCAGTTCTGGTAGTTTCCTCCACTACCTCCAACATTATTCTGATTCCTCCAGCCTCGGTTATTGTTCCCTTGATAGCTGTCATTGCTCCCGTTGTTGTTGTCATACCCTCCTGCATAGCATACAGCAGCTAGATTGTTACAGTCCTCATATTCATGAGGACCTCCACAAGTGGAGCAACTCTGACTTGATTGAGTCAAGAGAAGTTGCTCAGTTGGTTTTTTCTGTTCCATGGGCTTCCAGTTTTTTATAGTGTTCTGGAGCGAAGCCATTTGTGCTGAAAGAGCATCAGCTGAGCTTAGCTCAAGAACTCCTGCTTTCTTAGGAGCACTGTGTCGAGAGGTAGGCCATGAAATATGTTTTTTTGAAAGTTTTTCCAACAACTGGTAGGTTTCTGGATAAGTAAAATCCAAAAGATCTCCCCCTGCAGCTGCATCAACAGTTGCTTTCAATGGTGGGGTTAAGCCATGATAGAACGTGTGAATGATGCCCCAATCAGAAACTCCATGATTCGGGCAAATTCGTATCAACTCTTTAAAGCGTTCCCACGCTTCATACATACTTTCTCCATCATACATTTGAAAGGAAGCTATATCAGCCCTCACTTGGGCTTGTTTTGCTTGGGAGAAAAATCGGGTAACAAACTGTTCCGCCAATTGCTCCCAACTAGTGATGGAGTTTGGGGGCAATGTTCTCCTCCATTCTTTGGCTTTTCCAGCTAAGGAAAATGGAAAAAGCCGCATCCGCATCCGCATGTTTTCTTCCGAAATACCGTGAACTTTGAAATTATCAACTATCTTAGTGAAATTGTCCAAATGACTGTGAGGGTCTTCCATGGGCAGTCCATGGAACTGACCAGCGTTCATAATCATTTGGAACATTGCAGGTTTTATTTCAAAGTTCGGGATATTCAAGGGAGGGGGAACATACCCTCGTTCTGGACCATTTCTGAAGGGAGCAGCCATATCATTCAATGATGGCCCTCTTCCTTCATTCGGTCCTTGTTCAGGCTCATGATTATGATTTCCATTGTTATCATTGTTTACAACCTCCTCTATTGTAATGTTTCTCAACCTTTGAATTCTTCTTCTATTTCTGAAGGTTCTCTCGGGTTCTGGATCAAAAAGTACTATTTCCAGTCCAAGTTCTGTAGGTTCTGTGCTCATACAAATGAAGGAGGTCTATCAAAACAAAAAGACTGCAATTTAAACAACAAAAATGTTTCCTTAAAAACGCCCTTTCTTGCCAAATGATCCCCGGCAACGGCGCCAATTGCTTGGTCAAACCGAGAGCTGCTCGGGAATATCTTTTCAGAGAGCAAGAGTGCAGAGTAATAATCAGGATTGCCAACAGGAGCAATCTACTCTGACTAAAAGCAACCCTCTTCAACTATACGCAAGCGTACGTGTCAAGCAATATAGGGTATTGTAGCCCCAGATTTATCGTCCTCAGGGTGCAGTTGTGAAGTAAGAAGCGCTAAAGGAAACTTAATTTGTAAAATAGAGCAATAAAAGAAAGTACTATTCTCAGCTAAGCTTCACGAAGAGCAATCTCTGGGCAGCTAGTTAAACAATGTTAACCATTCTGAACCAGATGAGAGCAGTGAATGACTTAGCATGGTCATTGAATAAAAATGCATCAATTTAAGTAACTTCAAGTGCAGTCAACGAAATGGAAGTAAGAGCATCAGCTGGTAAAACACAGTTCAGTTATCGTGAGGAAAAGATTGTGATAGAAGTTTAAGTTAAGATTAATTTCAGAAAAAGTCAAGTAAGTGTTACGGGTTCCATGTTTTCATCCCTTTGGTTAACCCTGCTTGGTAGCATAATTTATAAGTGGATTTTGCTCATTCCCTTGTTTTGCTATAGGTAAGCAGAGGGTAAGGCCTTACTCTCCACGTTACTCCATAGTACTTGGAGTTATATGCAAGGAAACCATGCTGCCTTCTCAAAAGAGCATGGATTCACATAGCAGTGCTCCCCATTCCAGGTGTTTCTCCCTCCTTTCTTCAGGCTAAACTACCCCAGGATCTTGATAATGCTCCACACGCCTTTGTCAGTGTTTCATCAACTGAGTGGTCCCGGGATGAGGTTGCCAGCCCAAAGGATTTCACAAAATCAATAAATTAAACCAAAGAACAACTCAAAATTCATTTATAAAATATGTGTTCCTTACAAAGTTATCCTAAGACAAAAGGGATTACTTCTATGGAACCCTCACCTACTTAGAGGAAGTTAGCTCCTAGTGAGCATTTTTACAAAAAAGAAAAAAAACAAAGAAAAATAACGAGTCCTAGGATGGGCGCTGATCCCCCTTTCATGAGGATTGCTTGTTCCTTTTATAAGAATCTTCATTTGATCTCCATTGTTCCTTTCATCAAGGGTTGTGCTTTGTTTAAATCCTCTCCAATGGTAGCTTTGCTTTTTGCCAGCTTGGCCTTAAATGGAGATGGTCCCCCTTGCTTTTTGGCTCCCTTTGTGAGTAGGAGTATCGGATTCAGGGAGGCACCTCCACTCCTTCTGCTGCAGCTGACGTTGCTGCTTTTTATTGCTCAGCTCCTTTGCTTTCGTACTATAGCAGAGGTAGCACCTCCACCTTCTCTGTTGTGGCTGACGTGGCGGCTTCCCATTGCTTCCTTTGACTGCTGTTGTACTATAGCATATTTTTCTTTTCCTTTCTGCGCAACACTCCTTCTTCGCTCTTCATTTTGTGGTTCCTTCTGATGGGCCTTAGGTGTCCTGAACAAATCAAACTAACCTAATAGTCATATGTGAAAAAGATAATGTTAAAATTGCTCCAGGTCTACCTTAATTCCCACTTTCGGTATTGCTCTGGTCCACTATTCAAAACAGTTGCTCTATATGGAGAGAAGAAGGTTGAAGGGAGTGATTTATAACCAAACATGAGTTTTGTGGAACAATTTACACTTAATGAGCCTCAACTTTTGAGGACCATCACTTACCCTATACTTATGCACTGCCTTGTCCAGGAATGAGTATGAGTTTGAAAAGCTCCACATTGCTTATCCTGTCAACCATCACTTGTTTTTCTCTTTGAACCTAGTTTGTGGGATCTCCACTCTTCTAGGTAGAGTGTCCACAATAATCAACATTTTAATATCCTTAAACTCATTCTTTTCGACAAATTTCCCTTTAACTCTCTAGTCAAACCTTTAGTTAATGGATTCATAATAATACCACTAGAGAGTAATTGCCTCACGATATCATGTCTCTGATATATATCGATTATACATAACATTCCTTGCAATTCCGACTGCTTCCTTACTATCATAGTGGATGCACATAGCAAACACTGATTTCAACCAATTTGGAATACCCTAGAGGAAGTAACAAAGTCACTTAGGTACCTCACTGACTCTATCCAAGACAATAATATTTTGCTCCCGGGGTCGACCTTGTAATACATGTTTGCTTGGATGAGTTTTAAGACACAACACCCCCCACCAAGTGTGTACACATAGAGGTCGCAAAGTGGACGTGCCAGGCCACCTTGCCATTAACCTGTCAAAAAATAAGTCAGCCCGCCACGCCCTGCTTTTGAGAGTGGGCTGAAAAACTCAGCCCACCAGCCCGAACTTTTTTTACATTAACCCGTCTCGTCCCTCCCTGTCATCTACCTATTAAAAAATGAGTCAACTCACCTCGTCCCGCCCTGGCCCTATGTACACATACTCATTTGTGGACTTGGTGTCACTAGAGTCGGTGATCTAATTTGCATCACAATATCCTTCAAATACAACAAGATACTTCGAGGAATGTAAAGCATGGTATTGAGTATATTTCAAAGTTAATAGGCCTCAAACTTATATATAAGAAATTGATAAGCATTACTTTTAAGTGCATATCTAATGAACATACAGTCCATTGTCTTTAGTCCGATCTTAAGTCTTTTCGGTTATAAAATCACAACATTTATCAAACACCCCCACACTTTAAGATAATTCAAGGCAGACTTTCTACCTTTCCACATTTCAAAGGGATGTTTATTGTCTTATTGTGGGGTACGCTATTGATTACATAGTTAGTCGTTAGAATGGCTTCCCCCACAATTCTAGTGGTAAATCATACGCCAATAGCATGACATTCATTGTTTCTTTTAATATCCGGTTCTTCCTCTCAACAATCTCATTAGATTTTAGTGCATAAGGAGCAATTGTTTAGTGTATAATACTACTCCAAATAGAAATCCTCGAAGGATCATCTTAGTTTTCTCCTCAATCGCTCCTTAATGCCTTTAACTTTCAATTTAACATTATTTGGCTATACCACATGTACCCAATAATAAACTTTATTTTAACCATAAAATGATACATAATTATCACATCATTTAAGAAATCAAAATCATGGATAATTGAACTAAAATTAAACATACAATTCGAAATTAAATCAACTCAAAGATTTGACCACTTAAATCGTCAATAAATTTATCATACTTTAATTCCAAAATGCAAATATTATGGAAATAATTTAGGATTTAAGATTTCACATTAAATCTTAATTTCATCAACACCATCAAATATGCTTCTAAATACAACTTGTTTGAATATCAAGCTAAGCACCATAAATAAAGCTTAGGGCAAGGTGTTGATGTTTGCCTTTGCTTTGTCAAGTTCACATATCATAAAATATCTCAATAGATATAATACTTTTAGGGAAATATTATTCTCCTTTCACATAAGATAACTTCTCTCATGTTCTCTCACTTCGATTTTCGCACCCCACTTTTTTCTTTTTTCTTTTTTCTTGTAATGGTGGGACCCACCCATTTTATCTCTACAACATAAGATAACTATCTTATGTAAAAGGAGACTAATAAAGCTCATACTTTTATATCCATCAATAACACAATAGATTTAGGCAAGAATTATCATTTGTTTAAATCATAAAGTCACAATACACATATAGACTTTATGACATTTCAAGAATTGATTATTTCCCATCATAAATTGTATAACAATCAATTCATGTCATAAATACTTGTCACTCAAATATATGTCATTCACATATAACATTTTACTATTTAGTATGAACACATAACATGCACAAAATGTCATGGTTTTGACTTTTCAAATGAACGAGTAAAGTTTCCATGAAGCAACACTTTGAATTTTCAAACATCGAATAAGCATATATAACATTTCTCATTCTTCTCATATATAAAACATCTATTTATTTTGCACGATGGTCACTTACTTTGTAATATAAACAATTACAAACCATTGACTTGAACACATATAAGCCACTTAAAATTACATGCTTAGTCATAAGGCACACAATTTTGTAATCAAGCATTAAATTCAATATTTTAAAACAAACTCAAAGCCGTAAGTATGAGAAATTTGTGTTCCTTATAAGTTATATGGCTTTTAAAGACACATATTAAGTTCCTATTTGGCTTCTCTTCTCTTTATAAGTAGAAGCTAGGCAAAACAGGTTTTGAGAAAATATCTTATAAAAAAATTCTTTTTTTATAATAAAGAAAAAAGTCAAAAGCCAAAAGCTCCTAGGAGGAGCTTTTTTTAAAATCTCTTATCAACTTTTCTTTAAAATATCTTTCAAACGTTGAAGTCTGAGGAGTCTTTCGAACGTTGAGGTCTGAGGAGTCTTTCGTGTTTGCAGCGTTTCCCATTGTCTTCACTCCCTCTTTCTCTATCATTCAGATCTCTCTCTGCTTCACTCCATTCTCGAAGGTTCTATCTCTCTATATTGTATGAGGTTCTCTTTCACCATAGAGACTAGTTTCTTAATTTTTTTTAGTACCAATTTTTACCTTCGCCCACTTTGATTTGATATCAAGATGGTGAATTCTAGGATTAGTTCATGAGATTGCTTTATTATAAGTACATTGAATTGGGGAACTGTTTGTAGGATATGTATTGTTATTTATTATGCTTTGTTCACCCATTTTGATTTGACGCAGGTCCTATTCTTTTCCCCGTTATCTCTTTTTTTATGTTCTGTTATAGGCCCAAAATCACAAGTTTGTTGCTAGGTTCTGATATGTACTTGCTTGCTCTATACTTGTGGTTTTTGTGTTCTGTTCATGCTTCCACTGGGTTCTTTACTTACTATTTTTTGAATTATCATGCTTTGTTATTTTGTTTATTTTTTTATGGGGTAGGAATGTTGAAACTTTGATTATAGACATGTTATTGATTTTTGCTTGTGTATTATTGTTGAAATAGGAAAACAAGTTTACAAGTTGAGTTTACATAAACTTTCATGTAATCTCTCAAGTTTGACAATCTTGCTTAAAAAGTTACAAAATTTCTCCTTTCCAACCATTGTGATGATCAAGTTCATAAGCATGTTCCTATAAATTCCACTAAATCAAAACCCTGTTTATTGGGATGGATATTTCCTTATTTAGACCCTGGGTTTTTTAGCATATGGTGATTTGACATGGATCCCATGGTAGATATTGGAATCCATAACATAGTCATGTTTTCACTGTGTTCATAAAATGTTGGACTACTCTCACTGTTTGGATGTACTTTTTTCTTTCTCCATATAATTTTCTCATGCTTCAATAATTGAAGATTGACAATCACATTGTTGAGTGGTATCCCACGTCTTGGATTATATTACAAATTTCTATATAATACATACATTTAATAAACTGGTGATTTAGGAAGGTGGATGACACGCGCGCGATTTTTTCTTTGTGCTAGGGTTTTTTACATTGCTTTTGTTCTATGGAGACTGCTGATGGAGATCAGGGATCTAATAAGGAGGATGATAGTTTGAAGATCGTGAGAGGTAGGAGCTTGCTAGAAGAGGAGAACTTTTCCCCGACGGGGAAGAAATCGAAAGGGGAAACACCGGATGACGTTACAATGGATGAGGAGATGCATGAGGATCTCGCTAAGGTTGCTGTGGGTCAAAGCCCTAACCTCGGGTCCACAGAGGAGAAGTTGATGGACGCAATTGGGAGCTCTCGTGTGAAAGTTGTATCCTATAAGGATAAGCTTCTGCATTTGAACGGGATAAGAGGCCTGCCAGATGATGAGGATGATAATTGGGTCTCGTTACAGAAGAAGGAAGATAAGGAAGCTTTACTGTTGGAAGGCATGGGACAGGCTGGGGAAGATGATCCCCTGTGCCCGAGACTTATTCTCTCAACTGAAGAGCACAAAAGGGATTGTGAGCAGTGGCGTAAGGCTCTGATCATCAAGTTGTTGGGGAAGCGAATTAGCCCGCGGTTCCTGTTGGCCAGGTTGAAGAAGAGCTGGAATCTGGTAAGTTCTTTCGAAGCTATTGATCTCGATAATGGATTCCTGTTACTGAGGTTTCAGGATGATGGTGATTATCGTCATGTTTTGGAAGAAGGGCCCTGGATTGTTAATGACCACTATGTGGTTGTCCAAAGGTGGAGGCCCTTCTTCGATCCGTATGATGAAAGTGTCACGAAATTGGCAGTTTGGATCAGAGTTCCAGGACTCCCAATTGAACTGTACAAGCTTCGCACCTTGTGGCGCATTGGGAATTTCTTTGGCCGTACCCTCAAAGTTGACAGGAACTCTCTTAGAAAGAGCAAATTGGCGGAGGATCTTATTACTGAGCGTGCCAGATTCGCTAGAATTTGTGTTGAAGTGGACCTGAGGAAGAACTTCCTGTCTAAGTTTGTGGTAGGAAGCAAGGTATATGCGGTTGGATACGAAGGGTTGCACCTTATATGTTTCAAGTGTGGTATGTATGGTCATAGAAAGGACCATTGTCCTGCTGACCAGGTGGCTTGTCCCCATCAGATGGATGGAAACTCAGATCAGGAGAAAGCTTTGGCTGTTGGCCCTACAGTAGAACAGAAGGAGGTAAGAATGGAAGAAGCTTTTGGGAGCTGGATGGTTGTCCAGAGATAGCCTAAAAGTAGGAAGTTGAAGGCTATTCCAGTCCCTTCAGGAAAGGTGGTGCAGGTTCAGAATCCTACTCTGGATGATCCTGGGTCTAAGGATTTGGTTAATTCTCATATGGTAGGGGGTGAGAGTAGTGGTTTGGAGGATCAGAAGGAGGCTACTCTTGTAAGTATAAAGGTTGACTGTTTTGAGGGAGGTGTGGGTAGTGTAACTTCCCTTCTTAGTCCTGCGAAAGAGCTGGCTAGCAATACTCCTATAAAAAGAGTTAGTGTTGAATCCTATGTCCTTAGTCCTCAGAAGAAAGGCAGATCCCTTGAGGTTGGAACTAAGAAGAATGTGCTTAGAGAAGGTAAAGATAGAACTAAACCTGGGATCAAGCAAGCTTTTAAGAAGAATGGGATTGAGAATGTTCCCCCTGTCCCTGTGGCTGATGGGTTGTGCAAAGGTCCAGCTAGGAGTAAGCTTAAGAACGTGGCTGGCTTGGAGGTTTCCAATATCTTGGGTGTTTCTAGTTCCAACAATGTTAAAAAGGACCCTGGTGGTGTTTGCTGTGGTGAGTCTGATTCCAGAACATTTGTTCCAGGTTCAAGAACTGTGGAGAGCTTCACTAATTTGGTGGGAGGCTCACCAGCCCACCAGGTTAATAGATAGCCTTTGGGGCTGTTTTCTTTTTTGTACAGATTCTGTTTTTTACATTCATGTCTGTCTTGTCTTGGAATTGCAGGGGGGTAGGTAAGACTAGCTTTCCTATCCTTATTAGGGATTTAAAATTTAGATTTAAAGTTAGTATTATGGCTTTGCTGGAGACCCGTGTGGGGTTTTTGAAAGGAGATGATATTATTAGGAAGCTAGGCTTCTCAAGATTTTTTAGGATGGATCTTGTGGGTTTTTCTGGAGGTATTTGGCTGCTTTGGGGGGACAACTCAGTGGATGTGGAGGTGTTGATCCACTACCATCAATTTATCCATACCAAGGTGACCTATCTGGACTCAAAGAAGGTTGATTTTATCACTTTTGTATTTGGGAGTCCTAGGAAGATGGAGAGAAGAGCTTTGTGGCTGGAATTGGAGGATATCAGTTATGACATGACTGATCCTTGGTTGGTGCTGGGAGATTTTAATGCTATCCTTCATGCTTCTGAGAAGATTGGGAGTCAGGAGCTTTAATGGAAGGGTATGGATGAGTTTAATCAGTGTCTAATTAATTGCAATGTCAGTGATATGGGGTTCAAAGGCCCTGATTTTACTTGGAAAAGGGGTAGACTCCATGAGAGGCTGGATAAAGCTTTTTCCAGTGAGGCATGGAACATTGTTTGGCCTAATAGGTTTGTGTCCCATCTTCCCTTCTACAACTCGGATCACAGGCCTATTCTCTTATGTGATGAGAGAATCTCTGTTCCTAGGGAACACACTAGAAGTTTCAAATTCATGGCAGCTTGGTTAATTGACTCTAGATTTGGGGATTTGGTTAGGAGTTGTTGGGATAATGGGGATTGGCTGACTGCTAGGAGGAAATTTGAGGTTGATGCTACTTTTTGGCACCAGAATGTCTCTAAGGAGGTCTTTAAACAAAAAAATAGACTTTATTCTCGGCTGAATGGTCTGGACTCTTACAAGAATGGGAGGTATGATCATAATACTGAACTGCTACAGAAGGAACTATGGAGGGAACTTCAGTCTATTCTGGTTAAGGAAGAACTCATATGGTTTCAAAGATCTCGTAACCATTGGCTGAAATATGGTGACAAAAATACCAGATTTTTCCATGCATCAACTGTAGCTAGGAGAAGGCACAACAGAATTGTGACTCTGAAAGATGAGGGTGGTAACTGGATAGCTGATTCTGTGAGTCTGGTCCAGTTGGCTATTTCTTTCTATCAAGATCTCTTCACCAGTGAGGGTGTGAGGGAAGATATTTTCCCTATTCAGAAGATGTTTCCTAGGTTGGCTGAGTATGATATGAGGAGGTTGGCTTTGGTTCCATCTAAGGAGGAAATAAAAAGGATTGTTTTTATGATGGGAAAATTTAAAGCCCCTGGCCCTGATGGTTTGAGTGCCATTTTTTTCCAGAATCAGTGGAACACTGTTGGTGACTCTGTTTGCAGACTGGTGGTGGATGTTTTCAATAATCCGGAGTTAGTTAGGGATATAAATGGCACCTTAATTTGTTTAATCCCTAAGAAGGAAAGTCCTGAGAGTATAAGAGATTTTAGACCCATTAGTTTGTGTAATGTAGTTTATAAAATCATAACTAAAATCATTGTTGGGAGATTGAAGGATCTGCTTCCAAGAATTGTCTCCCCTAATCAGTGTAGTTTTATTAAAGGTAGACAAGGGTGTGATAATGTCATCATAGTTCAGGAGGTTATTCACTCTATGAGATTGAAGAAGGGTAGCCAAGGGTGGATGATGATAAAGGTAGATCTAGAGAAGGCATATAACAGGCTGGATTGGAGCTTTATCCTGGAGACCTTGGAGAACATAGGTCTGCCTGAATCCCTAGCTCTCCTGATTTATAAGTGTATATCTACATCTTCCATGAGGCTACTCTGGAATGGGGTGGTTACAAAGGAAATTTTTCCTGAGAGAGGCATCAGGCAGGGGGACCCTATTTCCCCCATTCTGTTTGTTCTTTGCATGGAGAAATTGTCCCAACTTATCCAGGTGGCAGTTGACTCTAGGGCTTGGAAGCTTATTTCCTTAAGGAAGAAAGCACCTCCTATCTCTAATATGCTATTTGCTGATGATATTATTCTTTGTGCTGAAGTCAGTATAAAGCAAGCTCAGGTGATCAATCAGGTTTTGAGGACTTTTGCTGATGCTTCAGGTCAGAAGGTGAGCAAGGATAAGACTAGAGTTTTTTTCTCAAAGAATGTTTGTTTCAGCAAAGCTAATGAAATCAGTGAGATTCTGGGGATGGGGATCACCTCGGATCTAGGGAAATACATTGGCATACCCCTCCATCATAAGAGAACTACCAGGGGAAATTTTAGGAATATCCTTGACAGATTGCAGGATAGACTTTCCAAGTGGAATCTGACTTCCCTCTCTTTGGCTGGCAGGTCTGTTTTAGCTAAATCAGTGTTGGAAGGAATGCCTGCCTACTCTATGCAGTCCTCTGTGTTACCGTTGGGGGTGTGCAATGAGATTGAGAAGATAACCAGGAATTTCATTTGGGGATCTTCTCAAAGCTAGAGGAAGGTTCATCTGGTGAGCTGGAATAGGGTGTGTAGACCAAAGAAAGATGGGGGTTAGGCTTCAGGGATCAGAAGCTCATTAATAGAGCCTACTTCATGAAACTGGGTTTTGATATCCTTTCTAACAAGGATAGCTTGTGGGTTAAGGTGCTTCGTAATAAGTATAAGGTGGAGGATTCTTTTAAGCCAATTCTCTATAAAGGCAACTGTGTTTCCAACACATGGAGAGGCATTCAAAAAGTATGGGATCAGGTATTGGAGGGATCTAGGATTATCATTGGGTCTGGATCAAACACCTCCTTTTGGTATGATAGGTGGGTGCCCAATATTGGTAGGCTGGTAGACTGGTCATTATCAAATATTCCTGATGCTATGAAGAATTGGAAAGTTTCTGACTGTGTCCAGAGGGGTAGGTGGGTGTGGGACAGGTTCAGCTCTTTCCTTAGCAAAGACATTCTAGTGGCTATCGAGAAAATTAGGTCGTCCTCTTTTTGTGAGGAGATGGATAGGATAATTTGGAGTCCTTCTAATTCTGGTGCCTTTTCGGTTAAATCTGCTTATAATTTGCTTATTGTTCTGAGTGTGAGCTCTATTTCTTGGCAGTGGGATACTATATGGAAATGGTAAGGCCCCAAAGGATCAAATTCTTCCTATGGTTGGTTGCTGGGAATAAGTTACTAACAAATGCTGAAAGATTTCGCAGGCACTTTTCATCCTTGGAAGCTTGTCCTAGATGCCAGAATCCAGTGGAGGATGCAGATCATATTTTTCGAAGATGTCCTTGGGTTGGTGAGGTTTGGAAATTCTGGGTTGACAACAATGATATGAAGACTTTTCTTGAGCTGGATTTGGTGAGTTGGCTGGCTAAGAATCTGCATAGGAGGAAAAACAACAAAGAATGGAGGCTCCTTTTTGGGGTGATCTGCTGGCTGGTGTGGAATGATCGAAATAACTTAGTCCTCAACAATCAAACTTCATCCCCCTAAGGTTTGTTCTCTCAAGTTTCTATCTATGTTGCTAATATCAATACTGCCAATGGTATGCTGTCTGCAACTGGTCTTGTTCCTATGGAACAAGATGAGTTTGTGGTGAGTTGGTGTCCTCCTTGGCCTGGTTGGATTAAATTGAATACTGATGGGGCGTTTTCTGAGAAATTGGCATCTGCTTCTTGTGGTGGGGTAGCCAGGGATGAATTTGGCAACTGGATTTCAGGTTTCTACAAGAGACTATACCCTGAATCGGTGTTGATGGCAGAACTCTGGGGTATCCTGATTGGCCTAGATTGGGCTTGGGGGCATGGTTATAAACAAATTATTATTGACAGTGACTCCTTGGTGGCTGTTTTACTCGTGAAAGAAGGTTGTGTGCAGACTCATCCTTGCCAGGAGATGGTTTCCAGGATCAGAGATATGATTGAAAAAGAGTGGAGGGTTGAGATTAGCCATGTGTTTAGGGAGAGCAACCAAGTGGCTGATTGGATGGCTTCTGGTGGTAGGCAGTACGTTTGGGATACTCAATGGCATGATAGTTGCCCCGTGGGCTGTGCTTAGTTGGTGTTAGATGATAGGAAGGGCACTATGTTGCCAAGGAACTTTGCTGTGTAATTCCCTTTTCTTTCCTATATATACAAAAAAAAATATTACAAATTTCTATGGTTACACAATATTTAATATATTACCATTTGCTCAGGTTTGGAAAGAAAAAATTGAAATTTATGACATCTAGTTTCTGAATTAATATAATATATATTGGATGAGGCTTCATATACACATATATAGTTTAGATGTTCTCATCAGAGTTTACTCTTGACTAACAAATGCAGAGTAAAATCTTTTCTCTGTTTGCATGTTTACTCATGTTGTGATGCTAATGGTGTTCGATTATGAATGTTATTGTCTTTTGTTTTCTGAAATAATCTAGCACGTTAAAAGTCATAGGTTATGCATTTTTTTTAAATTATCAATAACTAATACTAGCTAATCTAAAGATGGAGCATAATTCATATTTAGATTCTTAAAGGTAGCTAGTTCTAGCTTTGTGCTTTATAAGTGCTTTTATGTAACAAATATAGTATTTGTTTGGATGGGCTTCTCCTTTTGAAAAAGCTATTTTTTTTATTTAAAAAAAATTCCTTTTATATATTTTTTGGTGTTTGGATAATAACTTTTAGAAAAAGCAAAAGTTAAAGAAAAAGCCAAAAATTGACTTTTTTCAAAAGTAAATTTTTTTAGCTTTTGGAAAGAGGAGAAGGAAAAAGCCATATGATGACCCTCCTAGAGGATACTACCCCTGACCCTTGAGTTCCTTCGACATGGTTCAGTCTTGACTCTCCTTTGTTTCTCCTTTTTTCAAGTAATTGATCTTAGAAACACAAATTTAAGCAAAAATATTTCAAACAATAATATTCCAGATTGCTTCCCTCTACTTCTCCGCTCCTTTACTTCACAAACCACTTCTCTTCCCTCTCTCCACGAGTCCGTGCTTCTCCTCCCATTCCATCATTTTCATTAGGTATCTTTACTTTTGTAATTATAATATTTATTTATTATCTATTATTTATTATTATTTTTGATTTTCTTGGTTGGATGTAGATTTCACACAGGTAAAAAAGTTGCCCGTAAATTGGGGTTTCAGAAAGTTTTCGAGGAATTTAATCCAGAATGCAAATCAAAAGTGGTGCTTTTCAGACACAACAAGGCTGGAGCTAAAAAGGGAAGAGAAATAAAACAAATACATGTTGCACTCATTTGCAGAATCAGAGAGAAGTTTGAATTAGAACATGAAATCAAAGTGCATTCGTTGAAGGGAAGCCGACACAATTTCGTGTTTTAAGAAAGAAAAACACAACAATCATTTTATACTTATAAGTGATTTTTTATTTTAACATTCAAATGATATTTTTACTTAAAAGTACTTTTCAAATATTACATCCAAACACAAAATAACTTTAACTTTTAAAAACAAACAACTCATAAAAAGTTCTTTTTTCAAAAGCTCATCCAAATGGGCTCATAATATACTTCTTTTACTAATGATTTTAGAATCGATAATATTTATTATCCTTTTCTGTAAAGGTTGCAATTGTTGGTTTGAACAGTAACATATGTTGTAAATGAAGCAGAACTATAAATGTTAAATGTATATACAATTGTTGGTTTGCAATTTATGGCTAGTAAACAAAAACACAGTGCAAGGTGGGATTGATGCACTACAAAGATCTTACTTAAAATTTGTATAAAGGAGATTCATGCAAGTGGAAAACCAGGAATTGCCTTTGGAGCTAAGAGATGGGCAGGAATAGTTAATGGATTTAATAAACTTGCTAATAAAAACTATACCCAAAAGCAATTGAAAAATAGGTTAGATAGCTTGAGGAATGATTGAACTACATGGAAACATTTATTGGGCAAAGAAACAAATTGAGATGGAACTATGCATGAGACAGGAACTATTGTAGCTGATGACACATGGTGGGAAACCAAGATAAAAGTAAGCATTATAATTTTAAGATTTTAATGATTTCATGTTTATTTAAATATTTGGATTTGTTTAACGTTTCTTTCTCATTTATGATTGTTCAGGATAATGTTAAATATGCAAAATTTTGACATCAAGAATTAGAATTTTGTGAGGAATTAGAAATCGTCTTTGGGGAAACAGTGGCAACAAGTCAACATACATGGACCCCAACTATAGGTGTACTGATTGAAGATAGTGCCATAAATACCACTCCAACTATTCTCAGGAAATTTTTGAATATGATGATGAAGAATCCAATCCTAATGAAGATGCTAGCCCTATGATAAATAACCAACTCAAGACGGAAAAAATGTCGTCAGAAGCAATAAGTACAAAGATGGCAAAGGGTAAGCAAAAGAGTGGGATTACAACAAGCATGCTAAAAACATTAGAGTGAATAACCAATGCAGCAGAGAGTCATAATGCAGTTGAAGCTGCTGAAATGTCACAAACATCTTAAATCAATGGACACTTTTCCATTCCAGATGGCATTAATATGCTAAAAAAATTGAGGGATGAAAGGAAATTGGATGCCAAACAATTTTTCTGTACAATAGATTTGCTTAGAGTGCAACAAGAAAGAACCATTATTATGTCCTTTTCAGACTCAATTGATGATCTCATAGGGTGGATTTTGTGCAAATATGAATTAGATAAAAACTCTAGTGATTAGGGTTGGAATTTAATTTTACATTTTTAAGGACCCATTTATACGTGTTTGTTTATTTTAACTTAATAAATACAAGTTTATCATATACGTTACCGTGTTTGCTATTTTTACAGTTTCCTTTGCCATGAACAATGTCATTCTTTTGGTTACAGTGTTCCTGCTTGACTCTTCTTTTTTTCAATTAAAGCAAATGACAAAGGGTTCTTTTCTTTCATTTTTTACTCCATCTTTTCTTTAATTTTGTTGTTGATTACTAAAAAGATCATGCATATGTAATTATATATATAGTTGTCAGGTTACTACAATTTAGCATTCTATCAATCCAAGTATAAGACATCTATGTTATCTCATTCATTCCTTGACTGATATATTATCATGTTTTTTATTAGAAAAAGAGCTTATGGAGTTATTTTACCAAACAACTTATTTTTTAATTTGAGCTTTTAAGCTAAACTTTTTTATGTAATTATGAAATAGCTTTTAATTTTTTTTAAACTCTTGTTTTTAGCTTTAGCTTAAAAGTGGCTTTTAACTTAAAAAATAGAGTATTCAAACAAGCTCTAAAAACACATCTTTCCATGTGTATCAATTCGTGAATTATTCTTGATGGCTTTGAAGAGAAACCAACAGCAACTTCATTTATAATATTGCATCGATTTACGAAAATGGTTACTTAAATTTTAAAAAACATTGTTTCACTCAACTAAACATCCAGTAAAGGAAAACGTAATTAAATCACTGATTTTCCAGAAAGCAACAAATGATTGGAAAAAGCAGACATTGATTTTCAATCTTTTCAAATGCGAAGCAATTGAAATAATGTCTATGATATTCTAACCAACTGAATATAAGCAACACATTCCCACGACACTTTTCTTCTTGTGATAGCCATTAACATTAGAAGTATTGGCCTTGAAGTTATCTGAGAGGGATCTTGATTCAAGCTTCCCCAAGCCAGTATTGAATGTGGAGGTGCCAGAACGGATTGACCACCAGGCGATTGTCGAGTGCACACAGGTACTCATCGCCCGGGCTTTGGAGGTCCAAGAGGCGGCTCTTGCTGGCGGTCGCCGTTGTTCTGAGCAAGATGACCACATTGCGTAGTTGGGGCACAAAGTTAAAGATTTAACCGCTGAGGTGGGCGACTGGGTAAGGAGGTCTATAACCTGCAGGTTGCTAACAAGTCTTTGCAGGATAGCAACGAAATTCTGAAAAAAGGCAGTGACGAGGTCAAACGCCTATCTCAGGCGAACGACACCATGTCAAAGACGTTGGACGAGCTTACTGCGGCGAAGAATGACCTTCAACTTGCCAAGGATGGTTTGACTGCAGAGTTGGTAGCTGCTCAAGAGGCGTTGCAGGTTGCTTTGTTAAACAAAGAGGATTTGGAGCGGTCAGTTGGGCGGGTGAAGGAGTTGGAGACTTCCTTGGACCAATCTCAGTCTGCTTTGGCCCAGGTTTTCTATGAGTCTTTCAACAACGCTCTTCGCCAAGTCTTGTTTCGTTATCCGGGGGTGGATGTCGCTAGCCTTAATCCTGAGTATGTGGTGGAGAATGATCAGCTGGTTCATCGTATCTCTGACGAGGAGGTGGTAATGATCAAAGAGACTCCAGAGTTTGACGAGGAAGGTGGCGACATAATGGAGGACCAGCTTCTGAAAACGGGTTCTGAGGTTCCTGGCGATGTGGCTGAGCAAGGTCTGTCTGGGATGCTTCCTTGTGCCACTGTGGCTGATCAAGGGATGGAGGGTAGTGTCGAAGATGCCGTCGTTCAAGGTGCAGTCAGACCAGATCCTTCAACTGAAGAAGTGACCAACTCCGTGGGCGACCGCGAAGCTTAGCTTAGTTTTATTATTTGTTTTCTCACTTTTCCTATGGTTGGTATGTCAACCATTATCTTGTATTCCACCCTTCAGATTAATAAAATTTCCTTTTCGTTTTGCCTTATATGACTTGGCTTATTGCTTGTAATTATTGTTCTATTGCACTTCAGTATATTTATATATGAAAAACTTCAATGGCACAGAAGTGGATGCATTGACTCACAAATTGGCAATATATATAAACTCAAAAGAATTGAAATAATGCCAACATGGGAGTGGATCCTCTCATGTTAAAAAATACATGACATGATCATGTGGGCAATCATAACCATATAAAGGTGGATCTATGGTGATAAAAGAGGAAATAAAAAATATATTAAAATAGGTAGTTACTAAATCATAACTGTTAATTCATCTTTGTATGGTTATGATTGTCCCATATGATCGTGTTATTTTTTTTTAAACATGAGAATATCCATTTCCTGTCAACATGGAGAATCATAAGTACGAAATCATATGCAAAATCATAAGACCACTTATTGTGAAGTATATACACAAAAGTTTTCATGTAGCAAATATAGTAACGAATGCATCCAAGGGATCATTGAAGAAAAACAATAATAATAATCAATGGAAGTCTTCTTTCAAAATTAAAATTTCCATAAACACAGATTATTTATATATTCGAATTGTCTTAAGATTGTTATCCAAATGATGTTAAAATCATTGAGAGGAGATAATTTGTATTAGAGAAATCACTTCGACAATATTCACAGTTTCACGAAATACACATTGAAAATTGAAACATACAATAACACAAAGTTAAAGCATGCCGCACGAAAATATATGAATGCAATAAGGTGAAATCTGAGCCCAATGTTTGATAGTGTCCTTCAGACAATTTTTCCCTCTCTATGGTGCCCAAGATTCGTGAACAATTATTTTCCAAGATAGAACGAATTACCTCTATTCTTGTGGTAACACTTCTACATTGAATAGTCTCATCGAACTCAAATTATGTATGACCAATCGCACAAGAGTAGAAGAATACAAATACAAAGAATATACAAAATTAATATGGAAAAACTCATCTATTAAAATTTCGATTTCTATTTATTTATAGAAACTGTAAGGTCACGATTTAAATGACACATATTTGATGCCGATGAGAAAACACATTTTTTCCATATCAAACTTCTTATTCATAAACATAATTAATTCTAACAATATACGCATATAATAAATTATAAATTTTTATAATTTAATCGTATTTTTTATTAATGGTCGAGATTTTTCCATTTAGAGTAAACTTCTTACTTTTAGTTAGCCAAATTTATATTTGAACACTAGCAAATATTTTGTGTTTTTTACGAGTAATTTAAATTTAGGAAAAAAATTTAAAATATTTTAAAGTATTGAAGTCATATACAAAATTAAGTTAAATATAATATAAAAAATATGGATTAGAAGAGAAATTTTTAAACTCCAGATGAAGATATATAATCAATTAGGAAATTTTCAATTCTTGGGGAGGGGGCTGAATCTTTAGCCATCACTGTTCTCCCGCACTCCGGATTAGTCTCATAGCCGGCTCAAAGAGTCGAAGCTCGTGGGGATACCGGAGGGAGTCAACTCGTCTCAAAGAGATAATTAGGGTTGGGTAACTCCAAAAAAAAAAAAAAAAATTCAATTCAAAATTAAAAAAGTTAAAATTAATAACGTATATTATTTTCTAAGAGAGAGAAAATAAAAAAACAAGTCACTATCAAGATAGTATAATATAATAATTATAATTTAATATATACAAGTGTAGAGATTTCAAGAGAAAGATTAAAAAAAATTTATCGAAAGAAATTAATTCAAATGTATAAGCATTTAACATTTAAACAAATTAATGTAATAAAATTGTAAATAATTATTTTAAGAGTATAAACAGTTAGTATGTAAGAAAATTTTCAATAATTAATAATTCAAAAGCTTTGGAAAAATATAAAAAATAGTGATAGCAACAGTAAAACCACGTGTGTTAATCTAAAAATGAAAATTTAATAATAAAATATTTTTATCTAAGATATAAAGATCCAAATTTATAATATAAGAATGAATTGATTTTATGAATTTTTTTTTTTTGGTGAAAAGAGTTCTTTCAAGTTATAGAAATTGAATATGACAACAAGAAGACACAATCCAATATATCTCTTTGTTATGTTGCTCTTTCTAATTGAAAGAAGTTGACAGTTAGAACATGAAATAT
The DNA here is from genome assembly GCF_033153095.1 of Gastrolobium bilobum. Lineage (NCBI taxonomy): Eukaryota > Viridiplantae > Streptophyta > Magnoliopsida > Fabales > Fabaceae > Gastrolobium > Gastrolobium bilobum. The sequence continues at coordinate 22,127 of NW_026900121.1, forward strand.
ATAATTGTTAATACAATTTAATTATTAATTAAAGATTCAAAGTTACAAAATATTTTTTAGGAAAAATATTATTTCGTTTATAAAAGAAATAATTAAACAAATACTTGTAGTTTCTATTTATTTTTTATCGAAAATAGAACCTATATTTTTTAGAGGAAGGTTATACTTACAACCCTTTTTTTTACAACCTCTTACAACCATATCTTATCATCATTGGTTTCCGTCAATCAATGGTTATCATTTATTGTGAATTTAATAATTAATTAATGAGTTTAATTTGCAAAAATTATAACCGTTGATTAGCGGAAATCAACGGTGATAAGATATGGTTGTAAGAGGTTGTAAAAAAAAAAAGTTGTAACTATAACCTTACTCTATTTTTTATCCCATATCTAAATCCATACCTATTTTGGGATTAAAATAGTACCGTTTTCTTCCTTACTCAATTCATAACAGATAAATTAAATTTTTTAGCTCTAAATTCGTTTTTTTTTTAGAGACGGAAATTATTGTCATAGGACTGGAAACTTTTTCCATCTTTAAATTTATTTCTTTCCCAAAATTTTATTCCTTATTTATATATTTTTTTATAATAGTGCATGGCGTATTAGTCTTTTGACGTTCAATATGCTCATTAATTATTGGAAAAACAAAATGAGAAGAGCAAGAAATTCAGTAGCCTCTAAAACCAACCCTGGCCTTATCAGTCTAAAATCAACGAAAATATGTCTTTGTGGGCTTTAATTTCCAAGATTTGTTTATTCAGAGTTAACATTTGGCGTAAGCACTTACTGACAATATGCACAGTTTCAGCACCATCGTAATATTCTTTTAGATTCTTGGGGCCAGGACTTGGCACTACTGAGAAGTGGGAACAGAAGATCGAAACATATCTTCAAGTGAACTACCTAAAATAGTTAAGACCTAGGGGCCGGAACATCACACTATAATTATCAAATGGTTTTAAGTTGACTAAAAATACTATTTATTATAGTATTTAAAAAATATTCAATATTATGTCGTTCACTGTTTTTGCTCTTTGATTGTCTCATTACTTTTCTTACCAGATACAATATCATTCTTCCTTCTAAACAAAAATAGTTTGAAGGATTAATGTTTTCCTTATTTGACAGCATGAAAAAAGAGAAAGAAGATACAAATGATTATTTAATTTTCTAGGAGACGTAACAACTATATATTATTTAGCAAAAATGTTATCACTCTAACACGGCTAGAAATATTCATATTTTCGACCGAATTTTTTCGTTGCAAACAATAAAAATTTCATTGAAAATGCATTTTTCGATGGAATTTTCAACGGAATTTATACGTCGAAAGTCAATGAAAATTTTTATCTGTCAATGAATTTTTTTCGTAAGAAGTCTTATTTTTCTGTCGATAAATAAGCCATCATATAATATTTATTTAATGAATTCAGTCAAAAATTTATACGAAAAATATTTCAATCAAAATTTCAGTTTGCAACGGAATTTAACTACAATGAATATAACGAGTGTACACATGCCATTATAATGATTTTCTCATTTCTCCTGTACACCAAAGAAAAGCAACTGTTATCAAAAGAACAAAATTATGTATACCAAGTCAAAAAGATTATATGTACCAACACCGTTATCATTATTTAAAACTAATAATTATTATTTATAACCAGATGTTTACATCAATTCAGTAGAATAAGATATAAAAATAAAGCGACGAGAAGCAACAACAGCTGCTTTTCAAGATGCTAGTACGTAATAGAGATATGATTTACAAATGCAAAAAAATTAAGGCTTAGAAGGTACACATATATAGAGCATGGACTATACGTTCTATGGAATAGCTATGTTACATTATAAATAATGAAACATTAATCCGTGAAGTAACCATTATATATATGCACGTGAATGATGTACACCTATGGCCTTGGAGCCCCGTTGACGTCAATGGTGTTTGGAATGGAATGGCCAGCACCGGGACTGTGACCCGGATCCGTGGGTCGGAAATCGTCGATCCAATTTTCAACCACGTGATCGTCACGTGAATTCCGTGAATCTGGTGTGGTCGCTGCTTCAGTTTCTAAGATGTGGCGGCGCCACAGGAATATGTTTTCTTCTGTTGATGTAGCCATTTCTTTGAAACTGTTTTCGTAGGTTGTCACGTGCTCCTTTTTCTCTGCTTTCAATGGCCTGCCAAGAGCTGAAAAAATTCCATTAAAAAACACTAAGGCTAGGAGAATAGAACTGATAATGAACACAAGCTTCGAAGTGGCCATTGTGTTTTTTAGAGGGAGAGATGTTTTAAAGACTTAGAAGAGAATTTGAGATTGGAACTGTGAAGGGAAATGGTTCTTGCAAAATATTGTCAAGTGTGGAGGATATATATAGGCCCTTGAGGGAAGAAGCCCGAATTCAAAAGTTTTTTTTTTTCTTTTTTTGAATACAAGTGAAAATTGAATACACAACCTAATATAACTTACTCAAATTTCTTATCACTTGATCAAACTTAGTGGCTTCGGGTTTAAAAGTTTAATATTAATAAAAAGATTTATTTTTTCCGCAGTCAATGTAGATAAGTTATCTATATTGAGCCCAAAATGACGTCATTTTGGGATGAAAATCAAGAAATTTTTGTAATTACAATTTATTTTAAGATTATAATAGTCTTTTTTATTGTAATTTTTTAATTTAACCCAAAATGACGTCGTTTTGGAAGTAAATATAGATAAGTTATCTACATTTACTGTAGAAACATTAAAACCTTAATAAAAAAGATAAATGTTTCTCATGTTGTCGGGAAGAATTTTATTTCTTACATACAAATAAAAATGTGTGAAGCACATATTTTCGTTTTTTTTATCTTTTCTCTACATGGTCTCATATATTTTAATACGTGTAAAATATAAAATTATTTCTCATGATATAAGAAACACTAATTCTTAATACAAATCTAGTTTTAAAGCGAATGTGAGAAAATATATGAAGGGATTGTATTTGGTCATGTTACATGATACAAGTTACATCATGTTGTAGAGATAAAGTTGATAAGATCCACTGTTTAAATAAAAAATAAAAAATAAATTAAACAGTGAACTCCACCAACTTTATTTCTATAACATAATATAATTTGTATAATGTAATATGATGATTATATTTCCGCATATATGAAATGGTGAATGTAAACTTTTACATGATTATGCTCCCTCAAGATTCTCTTTTGCACTCGCGGATCTTCTACGAACTATGGGGCCACGTGCCCTTTTTTTATTATTTGTTTAAATTGAGTAGTGAGCGAAATTTTTTTTATTTGATATATATTATAAAGTCAGATTTTTTTATTTCATTGATATGGCTAGTGGCTACCGGTTAGATGTATTTAATTTTTCTAATGATTGATTATATTTCATTATAAATATATTAAGGGAAAAAAGTTTCTGATGTTACTTTAGATAATTTTATCTAATGTTCATCGAAACGACGTCGTTTTGGAGTTGAAAAATTAAAAAATTAAAACGATAAAAACTACTATAACCCTGAAATAAATTAAAATTATAAAAATACTATGATTTCCGTCCCAAAATGACATCGTTTTGATGAACATTAGATAAAATTATCTAAAGTAACATCAGAAAAAATAAACCAATATATTAATAGGTGCGTTTTTACTTTTAAAATGTGATAGTGAAGTTCTCTCTTTAAGAATGTTTTTCTTATTGGTGGATATGATGGTGAAGTTCAAACATTCAGCAATTGATGTATTTTTTTTTTTTTAGAAAAACTTCAAAAAAAAATGAACCATTTTAATTCAAAACCTTAAGGTATTGGGTGAGGCTAAATTAATTATTTTATATTTCTCTAACACCCTTCTCACGTAAGAGCCCTTTGGGCTTGAAGTGTGAATTTGACACAAGCCCATTATTGGTCTGTCTTGTGCTGCACAAGTCCATTTTTTTGTTTCTTAGTTCCATCTGAAAGTGGGGGCAGTGAGGATCGAACTTGTGACCTCGTGGTCACTGAAGCTCTCTGATACCATGTTAAGCGTCACTTCAACCCAAAACCTTAAGGCAATATGTGATGGTCTTTTTAATACTCGTGTTCTGCGTTACATAAAAAGGAGTCTCGGGCAGAGTATTTTGCTGCCTTCTATTAGTGATTTAAAGTTACATGGTTATTGTGATTTAGATTAGGCATCATGTCCCCTTACATGGCGGTCTGTTACAGGTTATTTTGTCATGCTTGGTCACTCTCCTGTATCTTGGAGAACAAAGAAACAAGTCACTGTAGCTCGTTCTTCAGCAGAGGCCGAATACAGGGCCATGGCTGCGGTTACTTCAAGTTGAGTTAGCTTAAAGGATTTCTCTTGAGTCTTGGAGTTAATCATTCTGGTCCTATGGATCTCTTATGTGATAATCAAGCAGCACTTCACATTGCTGCTAATCCAGTATTTCACGAGCGAACTAAACACATTGAGCTTGACTGTCATTTTGTTCGGGATCATATTTCTGCGGGTCATATTACTACAGCGCATGTTCGTTCTCAGTCTCAGCTGACAAATTTGTTAACAAAGGCTCTTGGACACTCGACCTTCCATGGTTTCCTTCCCAAGTTGGGCATCTCATTCTTACATGCTCCAACTTGCGGACGAGCATTGGAGGTTATTTGAATTTTAAATTTTGAATTTAATGTAATAGGAGTTGATTGTGTTTTGTATTTAATAGGAGCTGATTGTGTTTTATTAGGAGTTGCAATTTTACGAGTTGGTTACAGATTGTCGCCAATTCAAATTTATTTGTAATTTGTAATTCTGAGCTTATTTATGGGCAACATTTCAATGAAATGAATAAGAGTGTAGATATCAACTTTTATCTCCTTTTAAGTTTTCTCTGGAATCACTTACCTCCCTTCCAAAATTTTGAATCATTTACACCTTTACTTGAAGTTTCTTTATCTTATCACTTATTCCCTAACTTAATTTTTTCTTCCAAAAATAAAGTTAACGGAATTAATTTTTTTGAAAAATATCTTAACTACCCTTGCAATAAAATAGAAAAAAAAACAACATAAAGTAACCCTTGATGTCCTGTGACTACGACTTGTGTCGTCTTGTGTTCATCTGATGCATTGTAGCCTTCTTTTTTTTATCATAGTAGAGAAAGAGAAAGAACACCAAACACAACACTACACAGCTCCGAAATAGGAAGAGGAGAAAAATATGTAAGCGTTGTTGTGTTGGACTTCCTAGATCTGACTGCATATCTCTCTTTGTTTGAAGCTCGTGGTTCTATGATTTTTGTCCTTTGAGTTTATGTTTTTTACGATTCTTTTGCCTTCTTTTTCTCCAAACCCCTACTCTCGCATAACATAACCCCTACTCACCATTGCCTTCTTGTGTGTGTTGAATCAATGGTTATTTTCAAGTTGGAATTTTTTGAGGTTACTCTTGTTAAATTATTATTTTTTGGTATATTTTTTTGGGGCAGGATATACTTACCACCAAAAAAGTTTACCATCTTTACAACCAACCTAATCACAGTTGATTTTCGTCAATCTAACGGTTATAATTTATTGGAAATTAATAGTTAAGTAATAAATATGACCCAATAATTTTCAATAAATTATAACCGTTAGATGGACGGAAATCAATGGTGATTAGGTTGGTTGTAAAGGTTGTAAATTTTTTTGGTGATAAGTATATCCTTCCCCTATTTTATTTGTGTCACTCTTTTTTGTGATTTTTTCATGGTTTCCTTTAACGGAGATGGCGATTTTTTAGGTTGATGTCTATGCCAAAGATGACCAATTTTTTTTGTTTAATTTTAAGGGTAATTTGGTATTTTTCAAAAAAAAAATTAACCGTGTTAACGTTAGTTTAGGATGAAAAATCATGTTGGGGTAAGTGATAAAGAAACTTTAAAAAAAGATATAAATGATTAAAAATTTTGGGAAGAGGATAAGTTATTCTGAGAAAACTGAGGAGTTTTTGAAGTTTTCCTTTTTTTTTAAGATAAAAGTTAGTGATTAGAAGAAAATTGATATAACTTTCTGAAAAGCTTAATTTGATCCTCAAAGTACAAGAATTGAACTATAAAATAAACAATTTTTAAAATTTCTACGAGTGACATTTAATACTAATTCTTTAAAGAATGACTCAAAAAAAACAAGTATAAGAATATACTTCATTTGAATATTCCAAAATGGTAGTCCAAGATGAGCCACTTTCTCTTTTGGGTGCAAGTCTCTTTTGGTGCAACTGTGAGAGTATCTTCGAGTGTTGCTTTTGAATATTTGTACGACTCTGTTAATTTGTGCATGGTTTGGTCTATAAGTCTATTAGTGTCTCACTGCAATTGGCAAAAATTCATTGATCAAGAATAGTGCGACACAACTATACACACCCACTATGGCTAGTTTGATGAGACGTTTTTGGTGCGAATCCAACTTTTGACTTTTAATTTCCAATTTGTTTGGCGGCCCTAGCTAGATTCCAGACTCGGAAAGTTATTGGAAGTAACTATATCATTCATCCTATTGTTCACGTGTTACTGCCACTCTCGTGATCAGAAGAAGTGTCCTACATTCTTTGAACTTTGAAGTTCAACCCTCATTAATTTGGCTGGTTGGAAATGGTAATAAGGTTGCTTAGTTACATCTCTCAACTATGGAATCTTTGGTCTGTTCAGTGGCTTGCTTGTCAATCTTCTCTTCCTCCACTCACATCCACCCTAAACAATATATGTGAAGTATAAACAACAATTACATCAAAATTGTATTCATGTCCCTAATTGTTTTCATGTCCCTATATACTGAATTAATGTTTATATTTTTTTGAAGTAGTTAAATATTTATTATGTTTTTTAAAGAATATTAATTGCATGTTGTTTTTAACCTTTTTTTAATTTTTAAATTAATTATTCGTATATTCTTTATAATTTTAAAAAATATTCTTTAAAATTTTGGCTTTTATATTTTACCTAAATTTAAAAATATTCAAATTGTGCATAACTTCCATAGAAATTGACCACCCACTGAAAAGAACAAACATGGTCATCCCTGTGCCCATTGTTTCAACCAAATTGGCAGATTCACATATTTGAGATTGAGACGCTCCACTTCTTTTTTTTTTTTTTTTTTGGGTAAACAGCGCGGATCCACATAGAGGCATGATCTCTTAATATTGGTGTCAAATTTGAAGTTTGACACCTCATATAAGAGAGAGTCGTTAGATTAAAAAAAATCAACAACTTTAATTTATAAGCATGTGAGATCATTGATCTTTTTTTATCTAACGATTCTTAGATGATGTGTCAAACTTCAAATTTGACATCCGTGTTAAAGGATTCCAGCTCATATATATATATATATATATATATATATATATATATATATATAGAGAGAGAGAGAGGTAGGATCCTTTGACACCAGTGTCAAATTTCAAATTTAACACCTCATCTGATAGTTGTTAGATAAAAAAAGATCAATGGTGTCACATGCTTGCAAATCAGAGTCGTTGATCTTTTTTGATCTAACGACTCTCAAATGAGGTGTCAAATGATCCTACTTCCTATATATATATATATATGCGTTTATTTATCTTCTAAAATTCTGAAATCGAATATGAGGAGTTCAAAATTAACTGTTGAGGAATGATGACAATACAAGTTGCAAAGAGAGAGAGAAATATCCAGAGGAAACTAGTACATAATTACTAGTAGTACATAATTGCTCACAGCCATTAAAAGATTCGTTTCAATTAAAAGAAAGGGTTTTAGGAGTATAATGTTGTAGGATATAAGAAAAGTTTTCTACTCTCATAATTAAGAAGAGAGAGAAAGTGAAATGATGAAAGAGAAAAAAAAACATATGGACCCCACCTCTTAATTGTGTGTGCAGGAAAGTTTTATTAGGTTATGTAACATGATACTAATAAAACCCTAAAACAAATTAAAGTATAATATACAGTTTATATCTCATTAAAAACTATCCAAATTATTAACGTGGGAAGTCATTTTTATTTAAACTTTTTTTATCAAATATAAGAACAACAGAACTAATAAGTGGTCAATGGTCATTTTGTAAAAATTTATATAAATAGTATTAGGAAAAATACTTCTTATATAACTGAAGATGAATTTTTTATGTCATTGGCTCGGGTTTTATTTTAGTTTTTTCTTAAATGGTGCGGCCCACCATATTTTTGTGTCTACTGCCAAAATTCAAAATTGCTGCAGAGATTCAAATCCCATAGTATTATTCTATTAATTGTTTTTTGTGTAACTTTCTTATTAATTTTAAGTAGAGTTTATGTTTTTTTATATTACATAAGAGAATATATCTCCAACAATAGATACAATTTTCAATGTAGGATTCACTTGTAATTAAAAGAAAAAAGTAAAATTGATTTGAAACTATTCATGTGTGTGTAGAAAAAATTATTCTCTTATATAACATAAGAAAACATAAACCCTTTTAAGTATTCATTCTGAATTGGATTTCCTTTCCTGTTGTTATTTATGGAAAGGAAAAAGTGGCATTTACAATTTGGAGCCTAAACTATGATGATAAATCAGCTAATTAATAAATCGTGCCTTATATGAATAATTCAGATAATTTTAATTATACAAAATTAATATTTAATTTTATGTACACATGCATATCGTGAATATAAATATTCAACAACAATATAAACATCAATAATACATTTTTTTTAAATTAATTAAGATCGTAGTCGATGAATCCAAATAAAGCAAACGAAAATTAAGAGAAAAGAAATAAAAATAAATCAATCAATCAATAAATAAAAATTGAAAAGAAAAATTGAAAAAATAAAATAAAGTAAAAATAGAGATAGATAGAGAGGAAAGTAAATAAGAGGGAAAATAGTAAAAACAAATAAAATAAAATATAGATTAAAGGTGAAAATAATTAAATAAATAAATAAAGAAATGAAGGAAAATATAGAAAAAATGACTAAAAAGGCTGGAGCATAAGAAGAAAATAGGTTTATCCCTTCACAACGCTAAATATAAAATTCACAAAAGCAAGTTATTTTATTAAAATCGGGGTATATATCACAATTGAACATCGTTATAAAAATTGACTATTAAGAACATGAATATAATATTTAATTATTGTCGAAAATATAGTAATATAACTTAAATATTCCTTATTTATCAGCTGAAAATGAAGGATATTATGCCGAATAAATATCTTCAGTTCAGTGTGTTAAATATGTAGACAGATTACAAGAATCTATAGCATATTTTTTTTCCCTGCAATATCGAGATATGTTACTAAAAGTGTAAGCGATTTTGGCCAAATGCGCACTGAAACCTGAAATCAATTGCCAGCAAAAGAAAGGTATATACACTTCTGAACCCCACTAGGATCCCAATGGACCCATTTGCTTCAGTTTAAAATAATATTCCGAGAACGAAAATTAATAGTCAAAAGAATATTATGATTTAAATTTGCTTCAAAAGTCATTTTCTCATTCCATTATGATTAAAGGAAACATGAGAGGTTATTGACAACTTGGGGTTGGCTCCTCAGGCTGGGGAAGTTCGGAACCACCGAATGGCGAATGGACCTGGGTGCCAGCAAAGAGCACTATTTATGGTGTCAAATCATTATTTTTTTAAACTAAATGAAGTTTGATATATGATGTTAAGAGAGAGATGGTGTACGGTTTGCGGATGGAAAACTACTACATATAGATTTGATCCCATGATCAAGCAATTATAAAAAGATTTCATTCTATTTAAAGTTTAGATTCTCGTACATATCATCTTTTACTTTATAGTAATAAAGAATAACTACTAAAATGTTAAAAAACAAAATAGAATTAAAGTTTTAGCTGAAGCTTGATTTATTCAATGAATTTTTAAAAAGTTCAAAACATTTTTACTAAAACTATTTCACAAAATGAAAATATGTCCAAAAAAAAAAAAATTCCTTGCATTCATCATAGGTTCATTTCATTTGTAGAAAATGTCACATTAAATAGTTTTTGGTTTGCGGATAAAATGAAATAAAATATTTTGTTTTGTTCGCTTTAATACTTAATAAATTGATATTTTATTTTATTATTAAATTATATTAATAAAAAAATATATTATGGTGCCAAAAGTACATAAAAAATAGGCTACACAGAAAGTATCAAAGAGAAACTCTTCGTTTTCCACTATAATAATCAAAATAATAAAATATTCAATTCCTTTAAGCACTATTTTAAAGATAAATTACAAATCAATTCGAAATTTTAAATTTTAAAAATAAAGAAAGTTTATAAAAATAAACACAAGTCCCAAAAATAAGAAATTTATAATTGACTGGTTTGCAATCAGTCATATTAAACTTCTTCAGAACATCCTCAATGTACTTCTGTTGACTCAACCATAACATTCCTTTATCACGCTCCCTCTTAATTTGTATGCTCAAGATGATATTTGCAGAGCCTAAAACTTTCATTTTAAACTGCCTTGCCAGCAATTCTTTGACAATGTTGATCATCTTTAAGTTGTTCCCAACAAGTAACATGTCGTCAACATACAAGGTTAGAATAACTAAGTCACCTTCTAGTCTTTTCACATAAACATAATGATTAGCATCACAACGATTAAAGCCAAGCTTCAACACATAAGTGTCAAACTTCAGGTACCACATCCTGGGTGATTGCTTCAGATCATATAAAGACTTATTCAGTTTGAAAACTAAGTTCTCTTTGAGAACCCCTTTGGTTGCTTCATGTAAATAACCTCCTCCAAGTCACCATGAAGGAACATTGTCTTCACATCCAACTACTCCACCTCAAGATCATATGCAGCTGCCATAGATAAAACGAGTCTTATGAAATTTAATTTTACAACAGATGAAAACACCTCACCATAATCAACTTATGTTTGTGAGTATCTCTTTGCAACCAAACGAGTCTTGTAACACTCAATTTCCCCAGTAGCAACAACTTTTTCCTAAACACCACTTGCAACTAATTGCCTTTCAGTCTGCAAGTAGTTTCACCAAACTCCAAGTATGATTTTTAATCAGAGAGTTCATCTCATCTTCCATGGCTTTCTCCCACTATTTGACATCTTTTGAGCTCCTAGCTTGCTTTACAGTGCTCTGATCATCACCTGTAATACTTAGGGCATAACTTTCATCACTAGTGCAAAGGATATAATTGTTAGGTGTATACCTCTCAAATGGTTTTCTTTCCCTTATGGACCTCCTCAAGACTAGTGCTTCAACTTTAGCCTTGGTTTCAGAATCTGTATCTTCTACCTCGTTATATTCAACAGTTTCAGAATCTAAATTTTTCCACTCTAACATGCGTGTTTACTACATCATCTTTCAAATCCGCATTTAACTCTACTCTTTGTGGCTTTTCAAGAGCTTTTGGAAAAATCTGATTCAACTTGGATTTCCTAAACACGACATCTCTGCTATAAGATACACTTTGAGTATCTTGATTCCATAACTTATACCACTTGATGCCATCCTTGTACCTAATAAAGGTACACTTCTTTGATTTACCGTCAATCTAGTTTTTTTTTCCCTCCTTGGTTACATGCAAATATGCCTCACAACCAAACACTCTAACATGAGATCTATTTGGCATTTTCCTAAATAGTGTTTCAAATGGAGTCTTATCCTTCAAAGCCAATGTCAGATAACTTTTTTTCAGATAGCAAGCAATAGCCACTGCCTACGCCCAAAACTCAGCTGCCAAGCCTACACCACTCAGCATATTTCGTGCTTTATGAGAAATTGATTCAACCTCTCTGCCACCCTATTTTGTTGAGGAGAATAAGACGTGATTTTCTGCCTTGCAATCCCATTATTCACATATAATTGATCGAATTTTGCTGAACAAAACTCTTCTCCATTGTCTGTTCTCAGCACCTTGATTTTCTATCAAATTGATTTTCCACTAATGCCTTGAATTCGCAGAATCTATCAAACATCTCATCCTTGCTGCGCAAGAAATATATCCACACATACCTTGCAAAATCATCAGTAAAAGAAATATAATACCTTGATTTTTCATGTGATGTTATATGTGTGGGCCCAAACACATCGCTGTGTGTTAAGTCTAGGATCTCTTCAGCTCTTCCTCCAATGGATTCAAAAGACACCAGATTTTGCTTCTGTGTAAGCAATGCTCACAAAATCCAAAACCCAAATATAGAACAACTTGGAATTCTGTCTACCAACTTCTTTGATGTCAAAGTCTTCAGACATTTTTCACCAATATGACCCAACCTTATATGCCATAACATTGCAGTGTCCTCCTCCGCCTGTTCAAATATGTAGCTCTCCCCAGTGTACACTGTGTGATCCAATAATTTCCACAATTTACCATTCTTCTCTTGTAATTATCATAGCTCCTCGAGTTAGCTTGCATGAATACTTGTCACTAGTGAAATTGATAGCTTCATCTGCCATACTTCCAATTGAGATAAGATTTCTGGTAAGGCCTAGAATATGCATCACATATAGCAGATTCTTTATTGTTTCATCATTCATCGGCAACTTTACCTTCCTACGTCCTACGATCTCATAAGTCATTTCATCTTCCATTCTGATTGTACAGCCAGAATATGATTAATAAGTGCAGAACCAATCCCTATGAGAGGTCATATGAAAGGATGCTCCAGTATCAATTATCCATTTATTGCAATCACTATGAGAGTCAAACGCCGTATAAAGATCTCATGTGATATCCTTATCATCTTTCTTTGTATCAGAAGATAACTCATCCTATTTCTCAGGACCTACACTTTTACTTTTGTAATTCTTCCTCAAGTGCCCAACCTGTTTGCATCTCTAGCACTTTATTTAAGATTTATCACAAGATTTTGACCTTCTTCTAGATTTACCTTTGTAACCAGACTTTGATTTTTCATTACTCATCCTTTTAACAAAAGAGCCTCATTAGTGGTACATTTAGAATCTACCCTTCTCATATCATTAGACAATAAGGTAGCAACAATAGTATCAAAGGATAATTTGTTAACACCAATACCAATTGAACCAATGATATGCTCCCAAGATTTTGGCAGTGAACACAATGAAGTGCAAGCTTTATCTTCCTCATTCAAGTTGACATCTACATATGTAAGTTGTACACATAAAGTATTAAATTCATTTAAGTGTGTAGAGAAAGAATCACCTTTACTCATCCCTAGATTATACGATCGTCTTCACATGAGCAACTTATTCACGAGTTACTTGTTTTGATAAAGACTTATCAACTTCGTCCAGAGATCCTTTGCGGTCTTTTTAGTAGTCACGCTCACCAAAACATTATTTGCAAGGCATAACTAAATCAGACTTTGAGCCTTTCGACCATCTTTGGTCCATTTTTTCAACTCATTTGACTCGCCTGCCTCGGATGTTCCATATTGGCAGTTTTCATTGGTACAATTGACTTCTAATCTTTAATCACGTACCACACTTCTGTCAACGAGCAAAGCTCCATCTTCAGTTTTCATAACTCAAAATCCTTTCCTCCAAACTTTTCAATCTCGATCCATGATTGGTCAATCGACAACCTTCGTTGATTAATTGCGCAGGTTTCTTTAAGCAAAAAGAATCCTAAATCAACAAAACCTTAATCCGCGATAGGAATCCTAATCGTAGAAACAATCACACACAAGATTGCAAAATAGAAAATAATGTAGGAAAGACATAGTGTATACACAGGTTTACCCAATGTGGACTATGTCCAACAATATTCACTATATTCTTCTTACCGCACTTATTATAAAACTCTATTTACAAGAGGAATATAAATAGGTTTAGAAACCCTAAACCCTAAAAGTAGCTATTAATGAGCCCAAACCCAAACTACTAAAGAGAAAATAAAATAAAATAATATACAATAAACCTAAGGCCCATAACCATATCAGACCTCTGTGGGTGAATGTGAAGTATGAGTCATACCCAATATTACTCCCAATTATATCGAGAGGTTTTTTAGTTATATTGATTTTGATGAAATAGAACATCACTTTCTTTTTTTATTGATAAAGTATATATTTGAGGAAGTCTTTTGCATATTCAGTAAGTTCAAGGTTTCTTTAATCCTTTTTTAATATTTTGGAGTAAATTTCAAATGAATTTTTGACATTTTACCTTCTAAAAATTAGTATATCCTCTACATTATTATTATTACTATTATTATTATTATTTTTTAAATTAGAGGGGGTTACAACTTACTACCCTTCACATTAATTTAATTGAAAACGTTCCTCTCCAAATTCTGAAGTATCCCCCGCGCGTCTCTTGAAAGAGGATTTTTTTATTAAATATTTTTACATGATTAGGATTATGTTATGAATGAAGAGTTTAAATATATTATGTAATGATTATAAGTTCAATTGGGCTTATATATTTTCACTATTAAAAAATATAGTGATACATGTATTTTTTTATAATTCAACTTTCAAAATAGTTAAAAAAAAATCTTTATAGGAAGAAGTGCAAACACTCATTGTGCAAACGTGTTTATAATGCAATTCAAAAGATAATATGACATAAGCAATAACAAGTTTTATTACAAAACAAAATTATTATTGAAAAAACAACTAAGGGAATTGGCCTCTTATTGAGGGTGTGCTTTTTGCCTTAACGAGGTTCCAATACTGAGCTAGCACTTAGGGAAATTGGTTAATTCCTTTAAATGTGACAAAGTGATATATGGATTGCGTTTCGTCGTACAAATAAAAAGGAAAAAATATAATACAATCTATTCTGGATCATTTAGATGATCTCAACTCTTTTTCCATACTACATAACATGCACTAAGTATCTTACTGCACCATTCTCTCTTAACTTTTCCCCACTACATATAACCACCAATCATACTATTAGACCACTAGTCACGTGCAAAATCACTCACTATATAATTCATCCATATATGGCTCTTCATAGTGAATGAGGGGATAATTTTTTCATTATTCACAAGGCTTACCACCATGGTTAGTCTTCACACTAACATATATTGTGTTCAGAGAACATTTTATCCACTTCACAGGTGAATATTACCCCCCCGATTATTACTCATCGAATTATTGGTTGAAGATATTGATTCATCATTATTAGAAATCTCTATCATGCATCTGTAGATCGAAACACCAGCTTCTATCAACTTTACATCACCGGTTCAACCCAAATTAACATTGGCGTTATATCTGGGAACGTCAAATTTCAAATCCACCCCATCTTGCCATCGTCTGATAGATAATAGACAAACACAAAAGCCGAAGCACATCGCTTGACTACCCTTCAAGTTTGGGTCTTGCTCCACAAATAATCCCTTTATCAATGGCTTCAAAAAATGATAATTGTTTTGTTATGCATGCATCAACACCACAATTCTAAAACAGTGTTGGCTGTTTGAGAACTCAAAAAGGCATGTAAGTGTAAGGATATCTTGCCTCATGTACATCTCTACAAATACAATTATTTCAAAGAAAGATATGTTCTTTCATAATTTAGCTCTATGAATATTAGTGCAAAGTCTAGTCTAGTGACACAACAATCTTTTGGTCGTTCGAATAATTCAATTAAAGACAAGGCAAATGGTAATAACAGAACCAGGTCTGGCCCCTTATAGAGGTTATTGAACCTTTTGTTAAAACATAAGGCATCGAACACATAATTTAGTTGATAGCAGTCATAAGTGAAACAGAGCACAATCACTGCAAGTAGAAAAAGAGCAAGTGATCATCAAGTCAAAGTCTCTATCAAAATATACTCCAATTCCTCTTTCTTATTCTTTTGTTTATAACTTTCTTTTATAGGCACTGATGTGCCTTCAGCATATAGATATTTCAGCGTGAAAAGAATAAGAATTTGACAATAATTCAGTGATAAATAACATGATTTTAGTGAATTATTGAATATTTATCTTCAGGCACACTTTCACTATGATTTGATATTTTTATAGGAGGAAAGCATGAAAAAATGACTGTTACAAACAACACCTTTCACGGCGTGAATTCCATGCTAATAGCTTCAAACTGAGGAAAAAGAAAATGGCCACTGCATTCTCACGCTAATGGCGTGAAAATTGTCCTGAACTTCACGCAAGTGGCACCAACTCCATGCTAGGCGCGCCAAATTGAAGCCAACCACTGTTTCTTCACGCTAATGGCATGAAATCCCACGCTATTCGCGTCATGTGAAGCAAATGGCCACGCAAGTCGCGCCAAGTACAGAAACCTCATTAATCGCCCGCGCGCATAGCGTGGAATTGGCGCGGATGGCGTCGGTCTTCGTGATTTCAGTATCCGATTGCAAATTTGTACAGAAACGGAAAGAAAAATAAAATCTCTCAGGAGATTTTGACCTAATTGAATTGTTGGCTATAAAAAGAGACTCAGAGCTCAAGAGAAAACAACTTTTGCACAGAGAGATATTGATGGAGGCAGAACGCAGAGCAAGCTTCTTCTCCAATTTTCTGGTTTTTATTTATTTATGAATTCTTTTCAATACTTTGAATTGTCAAACATGAATATGTCTGGCTAGTCTTTTTATTATTGTGGTAAGGGTCACAACCCTTGATGTGAACCCCTAGTAGTTTAGTTAATTTTATATTTAATTATTTCAATTGCATTTATTTTATCCTGTTCTTCATTTATAATTCTTATAGAATTGATCGCTCTATTAGGATTGCAAGGGTTAGGGTTTTCAATAGGAATATTGGGATTCTAGTTCCTGCCAAAGGGTAAATTAACCATTCATGTATGCACTAGGGATAGGCTACATGAATTGCAAACGTGAAAAATTCACTGGTTTAAAGGATTGACTTGAAAATGAATATCTAAGGGATTAGGATTCTAATAGGGTTATAAAGTTAAGATCACTAAGGAATTAAGGCTTAACTAATTTATTATTAGATGGTGAATTGTTTGATCAATGGGTAATTAAATGTAAACATTAATTAATATTACAAGGTGAGGATCAGAAAGGTGTTGATGTCGTTTACCGCAATAGCTTTTTACATATTTTCTCAATCGTAATCTTTTACTCTTAAGTTTTCAAATTTATCTCTGAATTGTTCACAAGTCTTGAATAGTTCACAATTTTTACAAACACAATTACTCTCAAACCAATTTTTGTTTATCCAATAAGAAAGGAATAGTTAAAATAACTTCGGTGCCTCAATCCTCGTGGGACGATATTCCTACTCATCTTTTATTACTTGGTACGATCGGTGCACTTGCCGATTTTACGCAACAAGTTTTTGGCGCCGTTGCCGGGGATTGACTACGCCAATTTTATTCTTAACTTTTGAATTTCTTGATTGGATTTTGTTTTGTTACTGATCTTTTTGCTGTAGTTTATGCGAGGTAAAGTAGATCGAGATTCTTTACAGTTTGATCCAGAAATCGAGAAAACTGCAAAGAAAAATTGGAAGCAAGCCAAGCAAAGAAAGCAAGAAGCATCTTCAAGTTCTAAGCCACACAAAGAACTAGTAATGGTTGCCCTTGATCCACCTCCCAGAGGAGATTTGATGGAGTCAATTCTAGCTCCCATGTTCACTAGGCCGAACTCTAGCATTGTCAGACCACAGATAGATGCCAATAACTATGACATCCAACCGTCGCTGATTACCTTGGTGGAGAAGACTCCTTTCGGTGGAGAGGATTACGAAGATTCTCACGACTTTATGGACAGATTTCTGAGAATCTGTAACACCACCAAGCATCATGGAGTGTCTGACGATGCAATCAGACTCAGGCTATTTCCTTTTGCTTTGACCTGAAAAACCCTCAGATGGCTAGATCGACAAGCTCCTAACAATATTCGAACATGGGACGATCTAGCAGCTAAGTTTTTTGCTGAGCATTTTTCTCGGGAAAAGTACAATAAGTTGGTGAATGAAATCACCAACTTCATTCAGCAGCCATGAGAGACTCTCTGTGCAGCCTGGACTAGATTCCAGGAGTTGATCAGAAAGTGCCCTCAATATGACTTTCCAGATGAGAAGAAGGTCAGAGTCTTCTACAATGAGATGACACCAGATACCAGGATGGTTGTCAATGGTGCAGACGGTGGAACCATAGGAAAGAAGACGGCAGCTGAAACCCTAGAACTGATTGATTATATGGCACAAAACGATAATGCTTCGACAGAAGATCATCCAGTTCATCCAGCTCAACCCAAGAAGGGAATTTTACAACTGGGGAACAATGATGTGTCACTAGCTGAGCAAAAGGTGATTTCACAACAGCTAGCCAGTCTGAACGCCAAGCTAGATAAGATGCAGATCTCAATATCCAAAGTTAATGCATTTAACTGCGAGTACTACACATAGTCACATGATACTAATAAGTGCCCTACACTCAATGGAGCTGAACCATTCAAAGTCAATGAAATGTGGTATGATCCAAGGCCACCACAAAATACCCAAAGTTACCAGAGGAATCAGAATGACGACCAAAGGAACAACTTTCAAAGGAGAAATCAAGGGGGAGGCTTGGATTATAAATCCAACAATTATCTGCAACCTCCTCCTCTGCCACATAAAGAGCCATCCGAATTGGACAAAGCGATGATACAACTTTCCAAGACCACTAATGATCACATAAATGAGACAAGAGCCTACCACAAGAACCAAGATGCTTCCATCTGAAACTTGGAGAGTCAAATAGGCCGGTTGTCTAGGCAGTTGGCTGAAAGAGCTCAAGGACAGTTCTCAGGAGATACAATTATGAATCCAAAGGAGAACTGCAAGTCCATTGTAACCAGGAGTAGGATTGTGATCACTCCTCAAGACAAGCCAAAATTGGTTCAGCAAAAGAAAGTTGATGAGCCGATAATTGAGCCAGAGCGTGAGAAAGAAGTGGAAGCACTTGCCAGTGAGAAAGAAGAACCTGTAAGGCAACACAAAGAATAAGCAAAGGAGAAAGTTGTTGAAGCTCTAAAGAAACCGATGGATTTCTCTCATTTTGAGAAACCTCCTTATCCTATGAAGCTCAAGCAGCAAGCACAAAAGCAACAGTATGCCAGGTTTTTAGAAATGTTTAAAAAGTTGCATATTAATATTCTTTTTGCTGAAACTTTAGCTAATATGCCTAACTATGCTAAATTCATGAAGGATTTATCGTCTAGAAAGCATAAGTTGCAGGATTGTGAGATAGTAGCACTTACTCAAGAGTGCAGTGCCATCATACATAAGAAGTTCCCACCAAAGCTTCGAGTTCCGAGAAGTTTTAACATTCCAATTGCGGTAGGCAACACTAATGTTGGCCGGGCACTTTGTGATCTATGAGCAAGCATCAATTTGATGCCATTGTCAATATGCAAGTCATTGGGAATCTCTGAGTTGAAGCCAACCATGGTCTCTCTACAACTTGCTGACCGTTCCTTGAGGAAACCTAATGGAATAATAGAAGATGTCCTTGTCAAAGTTGACAAGTTCATTTTCCCTGCTGATTTCATTGTGTTGGATATGGAGGAGGATAGTGAAATGCCCCTTCTGTTGGGTAGACCGTTCCTGGCCACAGCTCGAGCTATGATTGATGTAGAACAAGGAAAGCTCGAGTTGAGGATGAATGATGAGAAAATCACTATCAATGTTTTCAATGCTATGAAGAATTCATCTGATCATAGTGATTGTTTCAGACTTGATGTGATTGAAGAGTTGGTTATGGAAGAGAAAAGTGATTATCAAGAACTTGAAGAAGAGTTGAAGGCTCAAGATGAAGCTACTCCACAAGAAGAGCTAGAAGTTGTTTTTGAGGTGCTAGAAAAGAAAGAAAATGATCTAGTTACAGTAGCACCAAAAATAGAATTAAAAGAGTTACATGAAACTCTTAAATATGCCTTTTTGGGAGATGAAGAGCAGTACCCTGTTATCATCAATAAAAAGTTTTCTATGGATGAAGAAGAGAAGTTGTTGAAAGTGCTCAAGGAGCACAAGACAACTATTGGGTGGTCTATCTCTGATTTGAAGGGCATCAATTCTTCCTTCTGTACTCACAAGATTCCAATGGAAGAACATGTTAAACCTGTGAGACAACCTCAGAGAAGACTAAATCCCACAAAAAAAGAAGTCCATCAGCTGCATGAAGAAAGCACGCCAAAGGTTAAGATGGAAAAATCCAGGAGTAAGGAAAAGCATGTGAAAACTAAATTTAAAGTTCCTGAGAACCCTCATCTTCATCCACGTGCATATGATTATTGTGGAAAGACACAATACTGGACCAAGAAGATTGGGTCATCAATGGTAGCGTGCTTCCAACCACCATAATTGCAAGGGGGACGTCAGACTCGTGACGTTAAACAAGCGCTACTTGGGAGGCAACCCAATGAGTTTTTATTATTAGTTTATTTTTTTATTTTTTTATTCTTTTTCCTTTCCTTTGTTTTAAGTTTTAATTTTATTATGATGTTTAGATGTTTTTTGAGTTATGTTGACTTGATGCTTTAACCTGTGTGAGTGTGTTACCTGCGCAGAATTTCTTTTTCTTCGCCTAGTTTAGTTTTATTGCTGGGAACAACAATGTTCTAAATCTGGGTATTGGGTGCACCACATGCGGTACAACGAAAACAGACATAAATGACCTCCAACAGAAAAAAATTCTGAATCAGGGGAGATATCTGAACCTTTTGTCTCATTTTCTGTTGATATTTTTGTTTTGATAATTGGTTTTGATAGAAGAAATTCTCTGAGCAACATACCTGGATTTGTGTTAGTTACTCATGCAATAAGATGATTAAATCTTAGAGGGCATATAAGATACTGTGTGAGAAGTCATAATGGACAAATGTTTTAAGTAATGCATTGAAGTATAAGAGTTGTTATTACTCGTTTGATTGAATTCTTTGTTGAGAGTTACAGTTGATATGTGATGACAATGGAATTTAGATTCTAGTTTGATAGCACAACCGTGAGGTTTGAGCCTATACAGTATTTTTTTTTAGAGAGGTCTCACTGTGATAATACTCTAGAACTTGATCTGTTTCTCTGTAATACATGCATGATCTGAAATGATAAAGGCAATTCTTTCTTGTTAACTACTTGGCTAAATTGCTGACCTTAAAAATGTCCATTGCTAGCCTTTGAGCCTTAGCCTGTTGTTTCTTGTTGAATTTAACCATAAGACTCTTAGCTTAATTCCTACCAACACACCTTGGATGAGATTGAAGCACTAATTATAGATATTCAAGGAACAATTTCACCGAAATAAAGTGATAGTGAAAGCAAAAGCTTGGACCAAAGAGAAAAGAAACAAAATGAAAAGTTGCAAAGCAACAACAAAGCATGAAAAGGTCAAGAAGAAAAAGGAAAAGTATGAATATAAAGGAAAAGACTAAGTGAAATTGTGTCTGAGTGTGAACAACTGAAAATAAATAGTTGTGTTTCAATCTCATATACAGTAAAAAGTAGCCACTTTCCCAAATATTCCTACCTTAGCCTAAGCCAAGTTACAACCCTGCAAAGACCTTTGGATCTAATTGTGCATGTTTTACACGTTCCACATCTTTAGAAACTTGAGAATAGGATAAGCTTATGGTTGTCTTATTGCACTGATGGATTGAGAGTTAAACCCAATACACAAGAGTGACAAGTGCAATGATTATCCTGGTAAGAAGTGATCAAACTAGATTCTAATTCCTTATATCAAAAGTGATTCCTGAAATTCTCAACCTGGAATTCACTCATGCATAGCATTATAACTCTGAATCTCTTCAATGTAGAAAATTGCATTAGTGATATACATTCTTCTCACAGAGTTAATCCTTGCTGCCTGATGTTTGATCTTATTTATTGCTGGGGACAACAATATCCAAATCTGGGAATTGTTTGAAGTGCCTTCAGCATATAGATATTTCAGCATGAAAAGAATAAGAATTTGATAGTAATTCAGTGATAAATAACATGATTTTAGTGAATTATTGAATATTTATCTTCAGGCACACTTTCACTCTGATTTGATATTTTTATAGGAGGAAAGCATAGACAAATGACTGTTACAAACAACACCTTTCACGGTGTGAATTCCACGCTAATAGCTTCAAACTGAGGAAAAAGAAAATGGCCACTGCATTCTCATGCTAATGGCGTGAGATTCACGTTAATGGCGTGAAAATTGTCCTGAACTTCACGCAAGTGGCACCAACTCCATGCTAAGCGCGCCAAATTGAAGCCAACCACTATTTCTTCACGCTAATGGCGTGAAATCCCACGCTATTTGCGCCATGTGAAGCAAATGGCCACGCAAGTCGCGCCAAGTACAGAAACCTCATTAATCGCCCGCGCGCATAGCGTGGAATTGGCGCGGATGGCGTCGATCTTCGTGATTTCAGTATCCGATTGCAAATTTGTACAGAAACAGAAAGAAAAATAAAATCTCTCAGGAGATTTTGACCTGATTGAATTGTTGGTTATAAAAAGAGACTTAGACCTCAAGAGAAAACAACTTTTGCACAGAAAGAGATTGACGGAGGCAGAACGCAGAGCAAGCTTCTTCTCCAATTTTCTGGTTTTTATTTATTTATGAGTTCTTTTCAATACTTTGAATTGTCAGACATGAATATGTATTGCTAGTCTTTTTATTATTGTGGTAAGGGTCACAACCCTTGATGTGAATCCCTTGTAATTTAGTTAATTTTATATTTAATTATTTGAATTGCATTTATTTTATCCTGTTCTTCATTTATAATTCTTATAGAATTGATCGCTCTATTAGGATTGCGAAGGTTAGGGTTTTCAATAGGAATATTGGGATTCTAGTTCTTGACAAAGGGTAAAATAACCATTTATGTATGCACTAGGGATAGGCTACATGAATTGCAAACGTGAAAAATTCACTGGTTTAAAGGATTGACTTGAAAAGGAATTTCTAAGGGATTAGGATTCTAATAGGGTTAATAAAGTTAAGATCACTAAGGAATTATGGCTTAACTAATTAATTATTATATGATGAATTGTTTGATTAATGGGTAATTGAATGTAAACATTAATTAATATTACATGGTGGGAATCAGAAAGGTGTTGATGTCGTTTACCGCAATAGCTTTTTACATATTTTCTCAATCGTAATCTTTTACTCTTAAGTTTTCAAATTTATCTCTAAATTGTTCACAAGTCTTGAATAGTTCACAATTTTTACAAACACAATTACTCTCAAACCAACTTTTGTTCATCCAATAAGAAAGGAATAGTTAAAATAAATCTGGTGCCTCAATCCTCGTGGGACGATATTCTTACTCATCTTTTATTACTTGGTACGATCGGTGCACTTGCCGATTTTACGCAACAGACACCTTAACAATTAGAAAGATAATGTCTTCCTTGAAAGCTTGCATGATTCATATTTTTCAAGATGCAACATATCTACAAACATTATAATTAAGTGATAAAGCAATTACAATCCGGCTAGAAGCATCAAGTGTCATGCTCTTCCGAGAGCATGGGCACCCGGGTTAAACCCAAAATCGGGCACATCAAGTCTCAAGCCCTTCCAAGATTATGGGCACCCGAGTTCCATATTGAGGGCGTATTGAATCCCATGCCCTTTCGAAGTCATGGACACCTAAATCCCTTTAGGGTCTAGGCACATCGACTATTACATGTTTTTCAGAATCCAAGCAATCCAAATCCTCCGCGATCTCGATCAACAACAAAGCATCATCATATAGGGTTCTCGCACCCTAGTCTGTTACTCAATAATAAAAATATTATTATTATTTTTTATTTGTTGCCTGTCTAAGCTGACATCTTGAGATATCACCTATTAATTCAAATTTGGAAGAAATTACGAACATGGAAACGACTATGAGCAACACAACAAAGCAACCTCAAGCCCGAAAGTAGTCACAATCAATGGGGGCTACGTCTTTAAACTCGAATAACATTCAAATCGTTGGGTTTCTGATAAACCATTGGTTTACCATGGTTTTAGGCTTAAATATACTTGAATTATATCATGAATTGCATGAAAATTAGGGTTTTATACCGTAAAGTCACAATAATTGAATATCTTGCTAACATCTTGTAATATTTCTGATTTCAAGAGATTTTAACATCCATTATGGCTTTTTCGAGCCAAAGGAATCTAACAATATGAGTGGAAGCCTCAAGAAAACAAGATTTCATGTGTGTACCAACTGAAGGAGGACGTTTTGGCATCCAAGAAGCACACTTAAACACTCAAAATGAAGAAAACCACAATATCTCCCTGAACCAGAGCGTTTTGGCGGCCAAACAGAGCGCCAAAAAGCTCCAGAAGCAACCAGAAACCCTTCGAAGACGACGTTTTGGCGCCCAACAGCATGCCAAAACGCCCATAGGCAGACAACAACACACTGTGGGAATGTTTTAGCGCACAAACAACACGCTAAAACGTCCAGGCACGGCCAAATCTAATCCCAAAAGAGATTTTATATCTTCATCAAGATGTGCATCAGATTTTATAAAAATACAAAGTGGAAACAATTCACTCATAATTGATAGAGATTCATGGAAGATTGAAGCAGGATTATAACAAGATTCAAAGTCAAAAATCTGTCACCAATCTACAAGATCTTAAATGCAAAAAAGAAACAATTGTAGAATCAACTACATATCTGATACAGATTCGGTGAGAGATGCAATGAAGGATACAACTCCAATGGCTATAAATAAGGAGCTTGGGGTCAGACCAATTTAGCAATTCACAAGTCCAGAGAAATACATAGAGACCTGAAGGAGGAATCCTGTTGCGAAGCGCTGGAACACTGAGGAACCAAGTCAACATCACACCAATGGAGGCTTGAGGTTCTCTTTTCTTTACTATTGTTTATGAATTCAGTATGCTAGGCTAGATTTTTATGTAGTTCGGGGTAGATGGAACCCAATTGAATCTTTATGTTTATGAATTAAATTGTCTCTGAATTCTTTTCTTTTTATAATTGAATAAATTTATCTGTCTTTAATGCTTTCTATGAGTTTGCTCTTTATAGAATGATTTTGGGGAATTGTATGACAATAGGGATGTTGGTGTATGAACCCTGACTTGGTGAATTTATCATAATTCTCGTGATCTAGGGATAGACATAGGGTAATTGTGCAATCTTGAAATTCTTGATCTTAATGCATGTTTTCTTGGGAAATAATCGGGAACTAGAGTTCTTTCAAGATTACATAGATTTATGGTAACAAGAAATTGAGCCGTAATTAACTTAGAAAGAATTGATTGGCAATATATTAAGAATCAAATTCTTGACTGTTTAATTCATAACATATTGAGGAGATTGGGGGAAGTCGAAACCTTAACTACGCTTGTTTTTAAATTCTTTAACCAATCATCATCCTTTCCAATTATTCTTTTTAATTCTGAAAATTCTTTAATTGCATCTCATTATTTGTCTTTAATTTTTAAGTTCTTAAAATACAATTCTCTTCATCTAAATTCTTGATTGTCCAACTAAAACACGATTAGCGAACTAGTGCTTGAAATTTCGATCCTCGTGGGAACGATCTCGTACTCAGTACATTTTATTACTTTACGACCGGTGCACTTGCCGAAGTCGCAACAGTTTCTCCTGCCACTTATATCCATTTACACAACATATTTAATATAGGCATAGAGGCTCCATTTTCACCCAGACATTCCAACTTCGCACAATGAGAGGCTGGGGGCTTATGTTTAGGACTAGTTAAATTGTCTCAACTCCCTTCCCCTATTACATGTCATGCACCAAGTATCTTACTCCACCACTCTCTCTTAACTTCCCTCCATTACATAAAGCCACTCACCCACTAATCACATTATGACGCTAGAAGTCACATGCAAACCACTATATGCATAACCTCCCTATAATCCATCTATATACGGCCCTTGTAGTGAATGAAGGGATAATCTTTTCATTGTTCACAAAGTTTACCATCATGGTTAGACTTCACACTCACATGTTTTGATAATTCTAATCTTATTGTTTGAAGTATGAGCTAAGTCTTATTTAACAAATTATACTTTGGTCAATCAAAAAAAGTTGCGGATTAGGTGATGAAAAAAACTTAAGTTAAAGCCACAAAAGACCATCCTTAGAAGTAAATCAAGTAATGATAATAATAAAAATCGACAACAATGAACAAACATATAGTTTGGGCCTTCTGATACAAGAAATGGGCCTGCATACTCAGGCCCAAGGAAAGAAATGCCATCTGAGTCCAATTCTAACCGTCTTGGAAGTTGCAACCAATAGAAAGCACTGTGCAATGCGCGGATGTTAGGACGAGAGACGCGGTACGAAGCCGCAGAAACTGAATGAGATTTGAAAGTCTCGTTGGTGAAGCAATCTGTGTTGTAGTGTCGTTGCGTATCTTATCTTGTATTTGAAAAAATAAAATAAAAAATAATATTTAAATTAATACACGTGTGGATTTCGTTGCGGGTTTGGAATTGGGGTTGGGTTTGGGGTCAAGTAATGCAATGGTTTCAAAAAGAATATGCCATTGTTTTGTTCCTCACAGACATTCTCAGATGCCAAGTGGTTAAGTTTTCTCTTTCTCTTTATATTGCACGCACTCCACATGCTATCATTTCTATTTCGCCTTCTCTTAGCGACACCAGGTTCTCTTCCTCTCTCTCTCTCTCTCTCTCTCTCTCGTTTTCTCTTTATCTCTCTAATTTTCGTTATTTAATCATATTATTTGGAATATCGCTTATGATTGGTGTCTCTGTGTAACCGCTGTTTGGTTCGAATATGTTATTTTTCTTTCGTGTTTGGCGTTGTTTTTGTTGTCGTTGTTATATGTCGTTGCTTATTGTCAATGAGCTTTTGCTTCGTGTCTTATATTTGTAGTATGAAGATTTTGTTTCCGAATATATATTGCTTTCTTCGGTTGCCTTCTTGCTGCAACGTTGCGATGTAAGGAAAACAAGAAGAAGAAGAGAAATTAGGGCTTCGATCTCTTACTGAATTTGATTAATTTAACTATATATCTATTCGTTTAAGTTCAGTTAACTGCTTAATAGGACCTAAAATTTGTTATTGTGTTAACTCTGTTTTCTCTCATAAATCACTCTTAGTTCCTATTTCATCATTTCATTCTTTGTTATTGTAATAATAGTTACTTTACTTAGTATGTTGCATCGTGAGCCTAGCATCTCTTTCGGGGATGTTCTCGTCTACGTATGAGATGGGAAACATAAACTTCGTATACGTGTGAGAGTGTCTGGAGGATATGGAATTGTGGGGAAATTCAATTATTAGGAAAATCGAAGGAAGGCTAAATGACAAGAATGAGTAGCAAAGAATCGAGACAGAATTTGTCGTGGTGTTGGAGGAAAACGAGATACTAGAAAATAGGAAAATGATGATCTATGGTAGCATTTCAGTTGATTTGACCAAGGATTTACTTAGCCAGTCCTGAATAGTTACAATTATCAAATCTTGTTTGGTTCTTTTCATCTAATTTTTATTGTTGTTCCGAGTCCTGTAGTTTGCCATTATGCCATTTACTTAATTGAACATTAAATTCATACATAGCTTATATTTTTATCCATAAAAAAGAGAGATGATACTTCGATTATCTTTTGGTATTATTGTTTCTCTGGTTGTCAATGATGTGACCCTGTTGCCATTAATACTAATGTTATTGTTATTTTCATTTTGTGCAGAGTTTTGCTGGTGCTGTTCTCTATAACTTTCTGGAACTCCTAAAGTGTACTTCATTGCAAGAATTTTAGTACACTATAGTAAACTTTTTTTTTTTTGGTTAAAAGATTGGAATGGTCTCTGATAATAAGTCTGCTGGTTTCCTTGATACACTCAAAATGGAGAGGGTTAGAACTATTCTAACCCCCACTTATCCTTACCCTCATGAGCATTCCCGCCATGCTGTAATTGCTGTTGTTGTAGGTTGCCTTTTTTTCATCTCATCTGACAATATACACACTCTTGTAGAAAAATTAGACAACAATATTAAGTGGTGGTCTATGTATGCCTGCCTATTTGGGTTCTTTTATTTCTTTTCATCGCCATTTATAGGCAAGACTATCAAGCCGAGTTATTCAAATTTCAGTCGATGGTGAGTTTCTTTAACGAATGTATCACTATCAATGTATATGCGTCAATACCTATCTTTATGAAAAGGAATTTATGGGGATTAGAAATAATTTAATGTGTACTTTGCAGGTACATAGCCTGGATTTTAGTGGCAGCTGTGTATCATCTTCCTAGTTTTCAGTCAATGGGGGTGGATATGAGGATGAATCTATCTTTGTTTCTGACAATATATGTCTCTTCCATCGTGTTTCTTCTTGTCTTCCACATTATATTTCTTGGTCTCTGGTATATTGGCCTTGTTTCACGTGTGGCTGGAAAGAGGCCAGAGATTTTAACCATTCTTCAAAACTGCGCTGTAAGCTAGGAAAATGATTTTTTGTGTCCTTAAAATACTCAATATCATTCTGATGCTTTTTTTTAATAATAGGTACTTAGCGTGGCATGCTGTGTATTTTATAGTCATTGTGGCAACCGTGCCATTTTAAGACAAAAACCGGTTGATCAAAGAAATTCTACATGGTTTTCTTTTTGGAAGAAAGAAGAGAGAAACACATGGCTTGCGAAGTTTCTTCGGATGAATGAGCTAAAGGACGAGGTTTGCTCATCTTGGTTTGCTCCAGTTGGATCTGCAAGTGATTATCCTCTTTTGTCAAAGTGGGTTATTTATGGCGAGGTACTTGATATAATTATATGATTTATACAGTCTGCTGTGTTCAATCATATATCTATGTGTTCAATCATATATCCATTGTGGTTCTTTACATCTTATGATGTCAGAATTATTTTTATGTTTTAGATAGCTTGCAATGGCTCCTGTTCTGGTTCATCAGATGAAATTTCTCCCATCTACTCACTTTGGGCTACATTAATTGGAATTTACATTGCAAATTATGTGGTTGAAAGGTCAACGGGGTGAGTATTTCATTATATATATATTTTTTATTATGTGCTAAATTTTATTATTTTTCTGCATGTAGTATGATTATTTCTTTTAATCGTTCAAGTCATAAAAATTGTATCCTTAAATTCTTTTGATACCAAATTTCAATCGGAAATCACTGGCTCGAAAAACAAAATGTCTTTTAAAAAATTAAATCAATAAATTGTTGATTTTTGTTCTTGACAGACTACTACTGTCTGTACATTTTTTGAAATTTTACTTGAGTTTCTGATGAAGTTTTTTTTACTTCGGCTAACATTGTTTTTCTTTTTGCCAGTATGAGTTTAACTTTTCTTATATATTAGTCTTTTACAGTAATGGATATTAGTTGGTAATTTGCACAATACTGTTGTTATTCTGGACTATATTTCCCTGAACGAAGCAATGTGCAATAGTGCCATGACCCCCTGGCACAATAATGCGCATCAAGCAATAAATTATTACTGGTGGTATCTCATTTTCATGTTACAATATATTGACAATTTTTTCTCCCATTATTTCACTTTATATCTCTGTTTAAATGTATGAAAATTCAACAGATGGGCTCTCACTCACCCGTTATCTGTTAAAGAATATGAGAAGTTCAAGAAGAGGCAGATGAAGCCTGATTTTTTGGACATGGTTCCTTGGTACTCTGGGTATGTTTATAAAACATTTTGTTTCCCAATGACTTTATTATATTTCAAGGAGGTGTGGAAGGTGGTTTTGAATGTGTGGTTATACTTGCTAAATAACGCAGGACATCTGCTGATTTATTCAAAACAGTTTTTGACCTTTTGGTATCGGTAACTGTCTTCGTTGGGCGTTTTGACATGCGTATGATGCAGGTAACATTTTTATTTTTCCTTGTTTGTTGTTCATAATATTGTGTCAATATGTCATTTGAATTTATAGCTTGAAGTACCTAGTTGAATTTACAATCATTATCACTGCAAGTATTTGTATACCTTTTGAAGGAGTTTTTAGTTATTTCAAAATTCAAATCTGGTGTCAGAAAATGTTAAAAGGATTATTTTTTTTCTCTGTTTTTGTAAATAACCTTGTATATGTGTTATCCTTCTTTAAAAATAACACAATTTCAAATCCCAAAATGTGGATATGTGCCTTTACAAATCATAAAGGGGGTATTATGACTGATAAATTTTCGAGCTTGTAATTTTGTAACAAAAAATAATAAAAATTCTGAGTACAGTGTGATTTCTAGTCTCTCGATTTAGATTTAAATTATGTTGTGCATTTTTTTACTTTCTATTGAGCACACCAAAGTAGAACCATTTTTGCCTGTCTTGGTAGTTAATTTCATGTATAAAATCATCAGTGTCTTCATACGGGGCTTTTTTCAGTCTTATCCTTATGATTAATGATGTATTATTCTCAGATGTGGATAAGTTTGCTTCATATTTGTCCTTAGAATTGCTACAAGAATATCATTTTACCTGTATGCAAAGATATGAGAGTTTATTTTCATTGACAGGCAGCAATGAGTAGGGTTCATGATGGCAGCAATGGTGACCTTTTATATGATCATTTTAGTGAGAAGGATGATTTTTGGTTTGACTTTATGGCTGATACTGGTGATGGTGGGAACTCATCTTATGCTGTTGCACGGCTACTTGCTCAGCCAGAAATTCATACGTTCAAAGATGATTCTGTGCTTACCTTACCACGTGGAAACTTGCTCCTTATTGGGGGTGATCTCGCGTAAGTTGGCTGCACTTATTTATTCTGTCAATGTGATTTGATCATTTATTATTTATTACTTGTAAGTTTCTTGGGAATGATAAATTGACACTTGACACCATTTAATGCCATAGTTCTTGATTTGGAATTTTGAATACCTAGGTCTAAAAATCAAAGCATGAATAATGGAATTCTGAGTCTTCAGTCCTTAATTTTGTACATTTTTATGGACGGCTTATAACCAGATGCCACATCATATAGTATTTATATTACCCATTGACTTGCAAAGACAATACCCAGCTTCTTCTTGCTTCAATAAATACAAAAAGTAACTAGATAATAGATACTATATGTGGCATCTGGTTATAAGCCCTTCATACTTTATATGGTGTGTATCTAGCTTTTAGATTTTGGATCATGATGTTGTAATTCTCCCACCATGACTACTGAAGTCTCTGCCGCTTGGCTACTACTAGCTTCTGTAGCACAGGTCTTAGCTTGCTGTGATATTGATTGCTGATTTCCTGTCACCCCTTTTGCATAATGGACCATATAGCTACCTAGTGGGGCTTTTATGAAAAAAAGTTATTTTCTGGATTTGTTTGAAATTTGTTAGCATATTAGCATATTGTGGACACCCAAAATGAGAGTGAACTTAGAGCAGTGATAAAGTTGCTCCTTTGTGACCGATAGGTCATGGATTTGAGTCCATGAAACAATCTGTATGTAAAAATGCTCAGGTAAGTAAAGCTGTGTATAAGGATTTTATGGGTAGTGGTTTTTATTATGGGACACCCAAACTTCTTTTCCAACTGACCTAAAGCATCTTTGCTGTGGGATTTGAAGTTTTAACTTTTTTTTTTTATTAAGGTTCTGTAGCTATCTTTATTTTCTGTAAATGACTTTGTTTTTTTTCCTGTTGTAGGTATCCTAATCCATCAGCATTCACATATGAAAGGCGTCTTTTTGTTCCGTTTGAGTATGCTCTCCAACCTCCTCCTTGGTATAAACCAGAGCAGATAGCTGTAAACAAGCCCGAGGTACCTTACGGGGCTCAATTGAGACAGTACAATGGGCCTCAGTGCTTTGTTATACCTGGAAACCATGGTTAGTTTTAGCTCCTGGTCCGTGTCTCGACAACTTATATTTTTTTTTTCAAGGAGTTCAATCCCTTTTAGTATCTATTAGCTAGTTTAATTCATGCTTGTTTTTGGTCATTTTACTTCATCCCTGTTTTCAAGAGTTTAAAATTGTTTTTATGCCTAACGCCAATATGCTTTAGTAATTGTTATTACTGTATGCTTCGCAGACTGGTTTGATGGACTCCAGACCTTTATGAGGTATATTTGTCATAAAAGTTGGTTAGGTGGATGGTTCATGCCCCAGAAAAAGAGTTATTTTGCTTTGCAACTCCCTAAACGGTGGTGGGTTTTTGGGCTTGATCTAGCACTTCATGGTGATATTGATGTGTACCAATTCAAATTCTTTTCAGAATTGGTAAAGGAGAAGGTAGAATATTCTGTCCGTTTCTTCATTTTTATGTCATGGTGAAATATGTCATGAATTTTTTGGTTCACATTTTTTTCTTAAATGATCTGTGTACTATGATATAATTTGTTGTTTTAGTTGTATTGTCAATTTTGGTAGAATGACTGAAAGTATAAGCTCGTCAAGAAACAGTATTTGGAGTAATTTCATTGTAGAATGTGGTTGTTTAATTATAAAGAGTAGTGATAATTACTGATAGAATGTCATGCTTGACTAAATTTAGCATGCTGACTGTTTTGTTCATTCTTTCAGCGCTGTCAGTTGTGGTTCCTCGTTGTCTTTTGAACTTCTTGGATATGATTTTGGTTTATAACTAGGGCCACTATCCGTATGTCATGCTTGTAAACTTTCATAGTTACTTGAAATGGCTACAATGTTCCCAACTACAGGGGTCAACGATATCCCACCTCTCCTAAATTTTAATAATGTTATTTGTATAGAACTGTGTGCTCACCTGTTTTATTACCAGTCATTCTTTTGTGTTGCCATTGGTTCAACATGAAATATTAATCGATGTAAGTGACATTTAATAGTAAAATACTTAATGTGAGAGATGGGAAAGGGATGAGGAAAAGAATGTACAATTACACAATTAATATTGTGTAGGCCACTTCAATCTTATTATTCTAGGTTTGCTCCTGCCCAACCATTCATGCGTGCTTGCAAATTCCAAGGATTTAACTTACATATATCTACTTCGCAATACTTTTTTTTTTCTTTTCAGAAATCCATTTTTGATAGTTTAAGTTCAACATGAAATATTAATCGATGTAAGTGACATTTAATAGTAAAATACTTAATGTGAGAGATGGGAAAGGGATGAGGAAAAGAATGTACAGTTACACAATATTGTGTACGCCACTTCAATCTTATTATTCTAGGTTTGCTCCTGCCCAACCATTCATGCGTGCTTGCAAATTCCAAGGATTTAACTTACATATATCTACTTCGCAATACTTTTTTTTTTTCTTTTCAGAAATCCATTTTTGATAGTTTAAGTACCCTATCTAGATGCATTGTTTTAATTATGAACTTGTTGCTTATGATTCTCTGTTCTGTTCTTCTGTACAAGCTTTGATTAGTGGATATTTGATATACTCGTTTTTACTGTTCTGTTTGTTACTGGACCCTTTTTGTGTCTTTATACCTGGCTGGTTATTTGACCTATGTGCTGATTGAGCATACCTGCTCACTTGACCATTTTTAATCAAGGTTCAAGAGAATGACTCTGTGATCATTTTAACTCATGAACCTAATTGGCTCACTGACTGGTATTGGAATGATGTCACTGGAAAGAATATTTCCCACCTGATTTGTGATTATTTAAGAGGAAGATGTAAGCTTCGAATGGCTGGGGACTTGCATCATTACATGCGTCATTCTCATGTAAAGTCAGATGGGCCTGTCCACATTCACCATCTTCTTGTAAATGGTTGTGGTGGAGCGTTTCTACATCCCACACATGTTTTCAGTAAATTTAAAGAATTTAAGGGAGTTTCCTACGAATGCAAGGCTGCGTATCCTTCTTTTGAGGATTCGAGCAGGGTACGTAGAATGTTAATAGCTGCTTATTATAGTCCTCCCTCTCCTTTATTGTAAGCAACATTTCCTTGTTTTTTTATCTGTTTATAATGATGGTGTAACATAATTTTATATTTGATGCAGATTGCATTAGGAAATATCCTAAAATTTCGAAAGAAGAACTGGCAATTTGATTTTATTGGTGGCATCATATATTTTGTACTGGTCTTTTCAATGTTTCCACAAGTGAGTTCCTCTATTTCTTTGCTATTTTTTAGTTATTTGGGCACAAAGTTAATTATGGTTTTTGAGTCTTTAGATTCTTGCTCTTTCCTTTTGACCCATAGAATTAGCTGAGATTAGCTTTTTGCTTATCTGATAAGCTAGTATCTTCCGTAACTAACATGCAACTGTTTTCTTTTACTTATTTGCTAGTGTGAGCTGAATCACATTCTTCAAGATGATTCATTTTCTGGCCACTTAAGGAGTTTCCTTGGTACTGTGTGGAATGGGTTTATATATATCCTGGGACACTCTTATGTTTCACTAGTGGGAGCTATAGTATTACTAATTTCAGCATATTCTTTTGTTCCGACCAAATTGTCACGGAAGAAAAGAGCAATAATTGGAATTCTTCATGTTTCTGCCCACCTTGCCGCAGCACTGATTCTTATGTTGCTTCTCGAAATAGGCATTGAAACATGCATCCGGCATAAGTTGCTGGCAACTTCAGGTTATGTTCCTACCTGTTGAATGATTTGTATTGATATGATTTTTTGTAATTTGTACTACCTAAGTTGATAAATCAACATTTTGGCTTAGTTATTGTTAATGTCCCATTTGTTTGGCTAAATTTCAATTTTTGTCCCTTTTTAATTGCAACATTGTTATTCTCGAGTAAATTTTCAGTGCTTTTGATTAAATGCAAATAGGTGAGTCATGTGATTCTAATTTTAGTAGGTGCAGACCAAGTCTTTGGTACTATATTAGTTCTGAAAATATATCCATTATCTCATACTTTTGAATTTAATGCAATTTAGTCCTCTTGTCAGGTTGACATTGACGTGATTCTTTTCATTGATGTGCATTTTGTCATTTCCTTTTTGAAAGTCTGGAAAAAAGAATGTCACATCATCAATGTTATTACGCGTCACATTGCCATGTCACCAGACAAAGCTACATCAGCACCAAACTAATGAGGGTACTTAACTGCATCATTTGAAAAGGGTTAGAAATATAAATTGTTTTTTGGGTTTCCATAAATCCCACCTAACAATGTTTGGAACCCAGAACAGATTTTGAGTATTCTGAGAAAGATGAGAAATACAGAGAAACAAAAAGGGAAAAAATAATTCTGTAGTGTTTCTTGAATTACAAACTGTGAGCGAAGGAGAGAATTCTCCTAAAGGTTTCTCATTTCTATAATAGAGCTAATGCTTAGTTTTCAAATAACAACATATCAGAATGCCCTCCCTTATACCCTCTCTAACTAACCATTCTGGCCCTATTATTAAGCCTTTTGGTGAGTTGGTTATTGATATGGTATTAGAGCATCTATGATCAAGTGATTTGGAATATGGAGTTTGACCCTTACCACCCTCATTCTTCATAATTAAGTTAAATTTCAGTAGAAGATAATATGGTCCTTTGCATTGCGCACGTTTTAAACCCAAAGAGCTATTGCATGAGAGAGTAAGCTAGAAATATCAAAACATTCTTGTTGTGAGGATAACATTGTAACAGTTGCAGTGAAGGGGCTAAAATTAGGGGTGTTCTTGGACCAGAAGTGTAATTAGGTCTTTATTGCATGCAACTCTGCAGCCGGGTTTTGTGAGCCACACCATATTGTTGTATGCATAAGGGCATGTTTATAGTTATAGTGATTGTAAAATATAAAATACCATATGTATAATTATTTATTTACCTATTTATTTAAATGGAAATTATATTGTTAAATATTGTATCTTTAGATCATTGTTGTAACTAGATTCAGTTGGTAGATAATGAATTGCTGGAACTTAGCTCTGATGTTTTGACTCCTAATCCTGTGAATTATATCTTGAGATCCAGTCACTGTTTGCCATTACTCATCACAATAAATTATTGAAAAGGTTTTTGATGCTTCATAGAGTAGGATTGTGTCTCTATGATGATATTTGGGTTATGATGATGAGTTTTTTGTGTGATCCAGGGTATCACACTTTATATCAGTGGTATCGATCAGTGGAAAGTGAGCACTTTCCTGATCCAACTGGCCTCAGAGCTCGTATTGAACAATGGACATTTGGACTTTATCCAGCTTGTATCAAGTATTTAATGTCTGCTTTTGACGTGCCAGAGGTAAGAAAAATCTATGAATTTCTTAGTTCTGATTGTTCTTGCGATGGATTCTGTCATAGAGATTATTTTCTCAGGTCATGGCTGTCTCTCGAAACAATATTTGCAAGAATGGATTAGAGTCTCTTTCTCGAGGGGGTGCCATAATATATTATGCTGCTATTTTTCTTTATTTTTGGGTCTTCTCAACTCCTGTTGTTTCCTTAGTGTTTGGAAGCTACTTATACATTTGCATCAACTGGCTTCACTTACACTTTGATGAAGCCTTCTCGTCTCTCCGAATAGCTAATTACAAATCATTTACACGATTTCACATCAAATCGGATGGTGATCTTGAAGTTTTTACTCTGGCAATTGATAAGGTAAGAAGCTATTATTCAAACTACTGTTTTACATATGGCGAAGTGTTGAATTGGCTCAGGTTAGAATCGTTAGATAACTTAAAAGGATACCTTAGGTAACTTTGATAGTGATTGCTGCATGACTTTGAATTGCCGTTTCTTTTCCTTTATTTTTTTGAACTCATTTTTTTAAAGCTTCTTTTACAATTACGCTCTTTTTTTAACAAGATACTTGTTACTATTACTGATTGCTCGATAATTTACATCCCTCCGGCCTCTTTTCTGGTCACAAAGAAAATCTAAAATATTAAATTGTAGAAAACTGAGTGTGTAGATATTCATTGGTAATCTTTTTGTGTTTAAACCAAACTTCCTCTTTGACGTTTAAGTTGTTAGTGAAGGTTGTATGTTTTTGGTGAAAAGAGATAAATATAGTATAGTTCACTAGCATTCTCTGTCTGCAATTAATGAGAGCTTGAGAACGCAATGATACAGCGATTTGCTCTAAGAATCATGACTGCACCTTTTTTGGGGTGCTTGTGAATTTTTTTAAATTTTATAACTCATGTTTTGCTTTCAGGCTGGAAATTGATTATATTTCTCCAGTTTATTGAACAGTGTGTACATTTTCAATGTGTAGGTTCCTAAGGAGTGGAAGCTTGATCCTGAATGGGATGGAGAGACGAAGGATGGGGAGACACAACAGTTGAACCATTTGAGAAGGTTTCCCAGCAAATGGAGGGCAACCACTGCTCACCAGGATCCAATTCATACTGTCAAAATTGTTGACCATTTTGTTATTGGACGAACAGATACGGATGAGACTGGTTCATCAGCTAACGGGCCAGTTTAATGATCTATTGATCTGGTTGTCCTATTTGTAACATTATTTAGGAAGCATTTTAAAGAAATGAAAAAAATAACAGTAGTTTCCACACGGTTCTCTTTTCTTCTTTCTGAAAGTGAGATGGACCGAAGCCGGGAATGCAAATCAGATGAACGGTAAGGTGTAGTCGTTAGATGTTGTTGTAACTGTAGTCGTTAGGTGTTTTAACGATTGAGATGAACGGTTGAGATTGGTTATCGGCTACCTGGTAAATAGATAAGTCGCTGAAATTTGTTAATGCAAAGTGGTCTCAAAAGAAATACTGTTACGTACTTAACTGTTTGCAAAAACATCTGTATCTATGCAAATATCATAACTAATTCCTGACCTTTCAACTCTCCTTCAATTAGGACTTCTGGTTCATTTGTTTTTGACATTGATTTACAACTGTTGGTTGGATCAGTGGTGGGGCTTGGCTCTATACAAGTGTTGATCTAGTAACAGGAGGGGATCGATGGAAGTTTGTAATGGGGTTCAGCTTCTATGCAGAGGCATGAGGCTATGAGCAGTAGCGTGATGGTGACCGGTTGCAAGGTGTGTTTTAGCTCAAGTATGTAGGTGGCCGGTAAGGGACAATGGGTATTGTCTGGGTATGGTTGGAGGTAGGGGTGACGGGGGCGATGGTTTACTCCATGAGTTTTAGGTGGTCTGGTTGTGACAGAGAAGGATGGGGGTTGACGATGTGGTGGTTTTGAGTTTGGAAGAGCTGTGTTTTTGGTTGGGTTTCATGGGACGTGGGTGACAGGCAGGTGGTTTGGCAAAATTGGTGGTCACGACAGAGGCTGCTCGTCGGAGGCAAAGGGCAGGGGTTGCAGGTGGATGTGGCAATGACACTTTCGGTGGTTGGTGGTGGTAGTTGTACAGCAGCTATGGTCTGGCTAATGCTGGTAACATTCTCAAGGACATGAAAATTTGAACGCAAGTTGTTGAAGATAACATATAAAAATGTGTGGTTTATATTTTCTTTTCTCTCTTTTCTTCATATGGTTTCACATGAGAGCTGGACACACTTTTATCTAAGTGTAAAAAATAATTTTATCACATGATCATTCACACATCTTTGATTACTAGACATACCAATATGTTAAGGCACCTTGCTAGTGGTAGGATTAGATATAAGAGCGCGAGTTGACTCTCTTGTTTTTTTTTTTACTCCAAATTCCGAAGGATGGCCTCCCTTGAAATGGATGAAGTTTCTCGGATACAGCTAAAGAATTTAAGTAGATCAAAATTCAAATGCTGGATAACTATCGGCGTGCATAATCAATTTTATATAAGTAAATTGCCTCATTGTAGGAAATCTTTAGATTTTAACCATTAAATGACTTACGTTACCCAAAGAGATACACTCCAATTCACACGCACGACACCTGAAATTAAAAAGAAAAAGAACTATCTACATTTTTCTTGCATATAAAGTCAACTTTAAGTACGATGGAACTTCAATATTTGATCTTATTGACAAAACCATTTCTCTGATAACGAATCAAAGCTAGTCTTCTACTAAGCCTCAAGTACTTAAAATAATCTTATTGCTAGCAAAAGAATCTTTCGTATGTATGAGCTACATAGAAGGAGCAATCTTTGTTTGTTCGTGTTAAAATCAACCATTGTCTCATGTTATGTTTGACTAGTCTGAGAGGATAAAGCTCTGGTATGGGGTCCCTTTCAGCGCTTTCTGCACTTCATCCCAGTTTTCGATTTGCTTTGATAATGGGGCAGTATGAATCTTTACCTGACGGCTATGCAGATCTCTATACGGCAATCTTAGAAATTCTTGAACATCCTTGAGTTTCTGGAAATTAAAATTTGAAAAATATATATAAGAAGATCAACATTGAACTATATCTAAATATGATTTAATTTTGATCCATGACTGTGTAAATGTATTTTACGCTACCATTTACTTACGTAAAATATTACACATTTGATTATAACAAGTTAACAACTACTATCTCAAAAAGCCAATTTCTTTTTAATAATATTGTCAATGCATAATTAAATAATAGTTTTATTAAATTCTTACCGTGCGATTTTTAACAAGATCCTCGTAGTAGAGAACAATGTGGCGAGTGTTATTAAAGTATTCAATGGCTTTTGCAACTGCCTCCTCTGTTCGCTTGAGCTCTGGCCACAGTAACTTGGTATTGATCCGTGGCTTGTATTTGGCGAGAATTTTAGCCTGCTCAAGCAGAACTAATAAAATTATTTCACTTTTGAAATCAACACAGATTAGCACATGCTTGGTTTTACTTAATTCTAATATAAAATTTACTTTTCAACCAAAAGCTGTGTTTGTTGCATTTTGATTATAAACTCTAGTTTTCTTTTTTTACATACCAACCCTAATTATCTATCTGAGACGAATATGTTTCTCTAGGGTATCTCCGCAAACTTCGGCTCCTAGAGCTGGCTATGAAACTAATCCCGAATACAGGGGGCATGTCAGAGATTAAAATTTTAAGCTCTTCCCCAATACGATATTAGTGGGAATTAAATCGAAATCCTTCCACTAGTTACTCAGCTCTCATACTTAGATCTAATCCAAATTCCATAATGTAATCCAAACACACAAATATATATATATATGTATAGTAAGGAAGAAAGGGCAAAGGAGATAGACCTCTAGTGTGGAGTGGACATGAGACTTGTGGGTTCCATTTAGTGGCTTGGCAACTTTGTCATAGGAATTTGCTAGCACAGATAACACTCTACGGAGCAAATTCCTTCTGAAAAGGAATATTGTAGAAACTCGTCTACGTTGGAAGTATTCCACTATCTCCTTATGATGCTCCATCAAACCCTACAACATATGTATCAATTTTTTAGCATACTATATGAACTAGACACACACTTCAACTAGGACAAAGAAATCCTATGTGGTTATTCATCATTGTACCCACCTGATTAAGCATCCACTTGTAGCCCACGGCTGCGGAGCACTCATTCTTTGAAGCACTAGTGAACCAATCAAGATTGTACACTTCATCCATTGTCTTCAAAATTGAAGAAACATTCTCCCTTCTTTTGGGTATAGAAAATATTTCTCCATTGGAGCTAACATTAATGTGACTGTTCAAAAATGTCTCAAACCATCCGCTCCCTGATCTTTGCATTGTCAAGATGGAAAAAAACTGGACAGGATTGCAAGCACACTCCTCTCTGATCATTATAACAAATAAAATTGGCAGCATTTTAGCATGAGCACCCGCTATGTGCAGGGTCTAAGAAAGGGTTTATAGTAACAACTTTACATTTCATATGAAAGAGGCTAATTATATAAAGGGATTATATTTTCTTATGCAATAGGAGATAAGATATCTCATGTTGCACTCATAAACTTATGAGGGTCTCACTGTACAGAAAAATAAAAATAAAATTTGAAGTGGATCCCACACCTTTTTGAGTGTGTAAGAGAAACTTATTGTCTCCTATCACATGAGGCTAATATTTTCCTTATATAAATCCAACGTATAACCTCCAATTCACATCATGATAATGAGTTAGGAAAGGATTTGTAGTAGATAGTCTTGTCATGTTCTTGCATTTGCAAGAGGCTGATTGTTCTGGACCCATCTCATATCTCATGGGACTTATGGCTTTTAGAAGATAAGAGATCAATATAATCCTAATTCAAATATAAAAGGATCTCATCTATTAAGAGTTTTATTTCTACTTAAACTCTAACACCTCCAGGTAAATCCCTTTTACAAATAAAAGATTAAGCCTCACAAGTATAAA
This sequence comes from Gastrolobium bilobum, assembly GCF_033153095.1. Classification (NCBI taxonomy): domain Eukaryota; kingdom Viridiplantae; phylum Streptophyta; class Magnoliopsida; order Fabales; family Fabaceae; genus Gastrolobium; species Gastrolobium bilobum. The sequence continues at coordinate 63,128 of NW_026900121.1, forward strand.
ATTTTACTCTCTGATGAGATATATAAAATCATTAATGTAGTTTCACCCAACAGCTTAAGCTTTTGGGTTGAATTGGTTCTTTATATGGTATTAGAGTCTCGCCGCTTCCCACTTTCTCTTGTGGCGTTTCTTAGCACAGATAGGACATTGTCCACTCTTCTAGGTTCTTTACACTCTCATTTATTGTCATTGTGCACACACGCCGTCAATTTTGTTTCAAGCCTTTTCTTTGTGTACATTGACCGGATTCACATGACTATAACACAAACCATTATGCCAAAGTTCCTCTACAAAACTTGGATGCAATGCAAACTGATTCTCCTCTAAATATATGCACTTATATAAATATTTACCTGCTGTAAGTTTTGGGATCTGGATAATGCAAGTAGGGGACTTCCCATTCCTCCACACTAGAAGGATGACATGATGACTTGTTGACAACTATGAGTTCCAACAACCTGGTATTTGTGCGAACCCTTGTTTGCTCTAAATTACTTGAGTAAATGTACATTCCACAAGCCGCAATGATTAGCAAAACTACCAACCTCAATGTTGATGGAAATTTCTTAATAGATTTTATATCCACATAGTCCTGTAATGGAAGAGTTATATACCAGATAAGTCATTCTTCATAGGGAATAAACAATTATCAGAATATGGTAACTTTGACAAAAATTGCAGGAAAACAATATCAAAATATACATGGGGAAAGAATGGCTTACACTTGAAAAAATCAAATTAGTGTCATAAGCACGCCCACGCTGCAGCAGCACAAGTAATATACTTTGTGAGAATAAATAACTATGCCATGCTATCTACGTAAAATCTACATCTTCATTACTATTTGAAGCTCAAGACTTTCGGGAATAAGAAGATTAATTCCAAAAATAAAACAGAGAAAATAAAAAAAGAGAAGACGCTAATATTGTCCAGTAATGTAATTAAGAAAAAGAAGAAAACAAAATAGCAACAGTAGTTCTCTTGTCACCTTGTTGTGGATAAATATTTCTTCGATCATATTTCACGGTAAAGAAAGACAACGACAGAGACCCTCTTCTTCCTCCACTGTTTTTATGTCCACCATTTGTTCAATCTCCTTTATGTTTTTGAAGTTACATTTAGAGTTTCGAGGTTTCCATGTGAAATTCAACGTTGTTCAAGCAACCTTGTCACACAACGGTTCCCTTCTCCTCGTATTTTCAACTTTTAACTTAAGTTACACGGCGGATAGAACAGTATATATATTTAACTTATAGAGGTTCAATGTGTCTCACCTAGGAGATAAAATTATTTTTTCTACTCATATAAAAATATGTGGGATCCACGTGGGGTTATAGGAAGAGAAAAAGAAAATATATACTTCATACTTTTATATGTATGTAGGAGAGAATTTTATCTTTTACAATATTACAAATAACAAACGCCTTATGTTAATATCTTGTGGTAGGATATTGTAACAACCAATTAGTGTTACTATCGTTACTACCAATCAATCTCACCGTTAAATCGATTATGTTGATCCAACAGGTATATTTATTTCCATTTTTATATGGTTATAATTCTCCATATTTAATTGAAAGCATTAAATATGAGAAACCATAACCATACAAAAATAAAAATAAATATAAAATATTAAATATAGAAAATCATAACCATACAAAGAAAAAAAATATAACCGTTAGATCAACATAATCGATCTAACGATAAAATTGATTAGTAATAACACTAATTAGTTGTTACAATATCATTCCCCTAATATCTTAATACTTTTTTTTCTTTGTCGAAGACAACAGCTGAAGAGTAAACGAGTTGATGTATTCCAAAAAGAAACAAAAATACATTTGAAGTCCACAGTTTTTTTTGCCATAAATACCACCATATTACGAGTCTAGAAGAGGCCACTTTGTTTGAGTGACACAAGATAATGTGTAAGCACTTACACGTCGGTGTATCAGGAATAGTAAGGAACACGGAAATTGAAAATTGGGAATAAAGAATTTTAAAAAATAGAAACTATTAAATGAAAAGTATAAATATATAATATTTTAAAATACAAAAAAAATTCATTTTTAAAACAATGATCATAATTTAATAAAAAATAAAAAAAATATTATTTTCATTCATCAACGTGTGTTTTGAGGCACGCATTAGTAAAAAATAGGTTGAAAATATGTTATTTAATTTGTTTAAATAGTATAAAAATAAAAATTTGGAGAATCTCGCAGGAATCAATCTCCGTATAAAAATAAATTGTCTGCTTAATATTTTGTTTCCAAACTAAGTGTTCAAAAAATATCGCTTGATAAGTGAACTTACGATTTTTTTTTTAGTTTTCACCTTGTTTATACCTTTGATATTTGAATGATCGAAAATTTAGTCGCTGACATAATACGGTACACTGAGACATATATATATAACCATGATAAAAGCATTAGTAATTTAGTATATATATAATTGACTTGAGGAAATAATGATGTTATTTATGCTATTCCACTAACTTAATGTTAATTTTTTCAACTTATCAAGTAATATAATGATAGGAAAAGCTATTAAAACATCTACATAATGATATTATTTAAATTTAAAATATGTCAAAGATAAAAATTGAATATGTTAGTACAAATTACTGTTGCAATTACTTATATTTATATCAATTAATGACACTAATATGATATTCTCAAGTTTTTCAATATTTATAAATAAAAACCAAAATACATCGTTATTAGCCAACAATGATTGCTGGAGCTTCGTTTATAATTGTTACTTTATGGTCTCTATTTTAAGAAAACTTAATGGATTTTACGTTTGTTATGTTACCTGACATAACAACACTTTCCTACACACATTTTAAAAAAGTGGGACCCACATATTTTTCTCTCTCTTTCATCATTCCACTTTCTCTCTCCCCTTTATTGTGCATGTAAAAAAATGTTGTTATGTTATATAACATAACAAACATAAAACCCAAACTTAATATATTTAAACTCTTCTTCATCTTTATTATTCCATTGTAGCCCAAAATTTGTATGATTCATTTCACTTATGTTAAGTAAGGAAAACAAGTATGAGTGGGGCAAAGATTTAGATTGACATGATTTGGTTTAAATAACTATAACAGTATTTTCCTTTAGATACTAGCAAAACCTTTCATCGATAATACATTTAAAATTAAAATTTTCATTTAATCCTGACTTAAATCATGATATATAGTTAAGAAAAGATACTTGTACAAATTACACAATTAAAATACGTTTATTCTGGATTATTTAAGAAAAAAATTACAAAGGATTATCCAATAACTTTGCATTAAACTATATGAAAATTGTATTAGTGTAAATTTATGCCAGTATTAACTCCAATGGACGGCAGCTTTGGGTAGTAGAGTGTGCATAAGAAACGGGTCACCAGTTCGAACCATTGTACGAGACTATAATGCTAGAGGCGAATTCTTTGCTCTCTAAGATATCATGGGAGATTAATCTCATCCTACCTTCGATTTAATACACCTGTTTCAATGAGGATCCAAATCTACTCCAATAGCAAAGTAGTCAGAGGGGATTGAATGAAAATAACTCGTGGATTTGAAAAAACAAAATTAAACAGATATCAATGTCCTAAATAACTATGACTTATCTCTTTAGTTGGGAATTCGTAAGACAAAGTGGAAGTCTTGCATAATTACATCATAAAACACTTCTTCATAAGAAGCAAATATGACGGAACATTTGTTCAATCCTCACCGAAGGCAGCTTGCGGTGAGGTACAATTCGTGACCATTTGGGATCGTCATGCTCCAACATACAAGCGGAGAAAAAAGCGCACGAATTATGAGGCAAAAGTTGAATACATTGAATGAAACACAAGGACAATTAACCAAAAGATTCAATGAGTTAAAGGGAAGTGAGGTAAGGTCATTTCCATATTGTTTTTAATCTCATTTTGCAAAAAAATAAAATAAATAAAATCTCACAACAAAGCTCAAGGTAAGGAGTCTCACAATAATGAGAATGGTACTCAACAAGTGGCTGATGTGCAAGACAAGGTAAGGAGTGTAAGGAACCTACTAACTTCCTTGGTAACGGAACTTCAAAAAAAGTTTAAGATCAGGAGATGTTGTAGCGCGTAGAAACGCAAAGCTTTGAAACTTTTTATTATATTCCACCTTGGAAGATTCATTGTTAACTTGTTCAATGTGACAATCATACAGTGGCAGCACAGAAATCGGAGCAAAGGCTAACGTTTTTGCAGATAAAATGGCAAAATACTGCACCCGGGTAAAAGTCATTAGTCGTACACATCACAGATAAGATTTTCATGAATTCCCAACTCCCAACTCAACGGGAGCGTAATGAATGTGTAAAATGGAAATTTCGTTAGGTCAGCAAAAATGAATCAATCCATAAAAACTAAGTCGGGTTGGGTTGACAAAAATGAGCTGTCAACTCGAGCCAACTCGACCCGAGCCGGCTCGAGAAAAAATGAGCCAACCCGTGGATCAAACATGCCAGTTCGCGGGTTGAGTTTTTTTTTTTTTAATTATTATTATTATAAATAAATACAAAAATGAAAAAAACCCACATATGCTATCATCGTATTTCTTCCTTCTCTAAATCTAAGTCCCTAATCTTCTCACATCGCTGCCATTTTTATATTGTTAGGCTATGCTGCCTCTGTTTGGTTCAAATATCTTACCTACTTGGTAGCAAGTGATTCTGATTATTTCTTGATGTTAGTACAAAATTGTTGTGACGATAATTCGAAATTAGAATATTTTGATTTTATTTCTCATTTTGTAACCCTTTGTTTAAGCTGATGGAAGTCACATAGTTGGTGCATTAATACTACAAGTTCATTTAAATAGATTGAAAATGAGTCAACCCGCGAACAATTTTCAAGCTAACCCTATTCAAGCTTATGTCTCTCGATGTGTTGTCTGCCAACAGAATAAGGCCTCTAACTTGACACCAGCGGGACTGTTGCAGCCACTCCCAATACCGGAGCAGGTATGGGTTAATGTATCTTTAGATTTTGTTGGGGGATTACCTAAGGCTTGTGGAGTGGATACAATTCTAGTGGTAGTAGATAGGCTTTCAAAGTACGCCCATTTTTTGCCATTATGTCATCCATATAGTGCGCAAGAGGTGGCATTGCTTTTTATTAAAAATATTGTCAAGCTGCATGGCTTCCCACAGTCCATTGTTTCAAACAGGGATAAAGTTTTCCTTAGTCATTTATGGTCGGAACTATTTAAACAGGCTAGAACTTATCTGCGATTTAAACGGGCAAACGAAGATTGTGAATAAATGCTTAGAGACTTATTTACGGTGTTTTTGCCAGCCTCAACCCAAACAGCGGCCTAATTGGCTACATTGGACAGAATATTGGTGCAATACCACATAAAAGGCAACTTTAATTGTCGAAATTGGATTTGTCATGATTATTGCTTTAACAATTCAATTAGGATGATTGTTGATAGAAACTGATTCTTTGGTACATATATAAATATTTACATGCCTGTTGTAGTACCTAGTTGGGATGATAGAAATTGTTGGCCGAATTCAGATTTATTATGGTTTTTGTTTTAACAATTCGGTTATGATGATTTTGTTGCATAATTGTTTCTTAATTTATATCCTCACATGTATATCGTAGCATAGAGTTAGGATGAAGTTATCTATTGCGAACAATTTTCAAGCTAACCCGCGAGCCAATTTTCAAGCCAACTCGCGAGCTATTTTTTCAAGTCAATCCACAAGTCATATTTTTGAGCCAACCCTAACCCAACTCGGATTAGGTTGGATTGGATTTTCTGGTTCATTTTTTTTTTTCAAGCCAACCCTAACTCGACTCATTTTTTTCGGGTTGCACGTGAGTTGGGTCGGGACGGATCGAGCCGGGTTGACCCGTTTTGCCAACCCTACTCTACAACGTTAAATTACAAGAATTCAAGCTTTGATCTAAAAAGCATTATTAGCCACACAAGAGAGTGCTAGCGCGAAATAATGGCCACAATATGAACAAAATCTTCAGTAATACTGAAGCATCACGGTGATAACTATATATCATGAGCCTGAAGTAGTTCCCGCTAAGCTAAATGTCTAACGAAAAATTTGAGTATTTTTCCCTTGGATGAATAGTTAAAATCCTTATCAGTAAGGATTGTGCAAAAATCCATAACAGATGTCAGCAGCCAAAAAAGACATTGAAATCAGTGTAAGACGTGACAACAGTAATATTTGTTGAGTTTGCCAAGCTACAGTTAACGCCCTCCAACAACCCAATATCAGAAATAGCTACATACCAAGACCACTTCTTGGGCTTAATCAATGGTCCAATTGTGCAACCAGACAATTTGTACTTGCAACGCACTGCAAGAAGTAAAATACTGTGGAGCAGTACCACATATTAAAACATGAAATGTATTATTTTTCCGTTTAAGCATCAAAAGTATTCAAACAAATATTTCTCTCTTAAGAATGGAATACATTTTCTAAGAATGCAGCAAACATTACTAAGTTGGGGTGAACCCTTCTCCATCAATTAAAAGCCCCAAATTCGAGAAATTGAAGGAAGAAAAGGAATTTTTAGAAAGCTTACCATCGACAAAGGCAATCCTGTTAAAAGAGAACCAAAAGTCTCTTTACAAGATGATCAGACGAACAATCTGTCCCAAAAACCGGAATGACTTCGTAGTTTCTTTTAAACATTTATTTTTTTCATCTCGAGACCAATGCTGCATCAACCACAATTACACATAAATAATAAAAATAACGGAGCATCAAAATATAATACTAAAGCCACAATTAAGGGGATTCTTAGTAGTCAACCTCTGCAAGCATGTTAAGATTCGCACGAAAATCTTTCAGCAATTCTTGTACATCTCCTTCCCATCTGTAAAACTCCAGCTCCTTACTTTCCAGGAGCTTTTTAGAAACCTAAAAACAACAATAGAATGATAAGCTCACAAAAATCCTTCATGGTTTCACAATATGTACAAAATTAAATTCTTCATAAAGGAATTCCTCAGTTTTGATTCTAAGTTGACTACAGGATCTCAAGATCTATTTGTATAGGAAACACACAAAATATATTCATTTTTACAAGATTGCCTGAGTTAATAGAGGTCTATATGCAAATATGCATCCACAAATCGTTCAGCAGCTAGGGGAGCCCAAAATAGGCAATACGGTTTGATATCACATCTCAACCCAAAATTAGGTTAATGGCTCCTTTCACTTGTATGTTCCTTTGTTAACCCATTCTTTCCTGATGCGAGACTTTGTCACTCACTTGAATTCCCAAAACAAATACCTATATACTTCTTCAATTCTGATATCTTTATGGGTTAAATTCAAAACCAAAATTCAATATACCCGCTAAAATTAAAGGGACAAGGTCCACACCATATTCTTCATAACCGCTTGATATGATGGCCTATTATTCCATCAACCCTTTCAAGGGTAATTATTCTTAACATGAAATGGACACTCAAATACCAACATAAACCTTGCAATCATATTCTCCTCTTCCAGGCTTGTGCAGATGAAATTTCAAGTCTTTGAGGGAAAGCTAAATCTTGAATAATGGCTTGATAACAATCTATTTTGCAGCATATCTCTCTTATAGGATCTTTTAAACTTTAAAATACTCCTTCCACTTTTAATCCAAAAATACAATCAAATCAAATCATCAACTGATTTTATTTCATGCAGCACTCATTCACTCACTGACAAGGCTCTCTGAAACTCCTTTCAAGAAAGGGAAAAGGAGAGTGAGTACCTGCTTTACTATGACCTGACCAGCAGCTACATGAGAAAAATATATATTGTAGAAATGGGAGAGAAACAAGGGTCCACTTCCCTTCGCAAGTTCCTCCAAATATTTGGCATAAGTAAGACCCGGAGAGCTTGGATTGGGAATCACAACTCCTTGTTCCTCAAACCATTTAAGATCCTTTGAAAGCCCTTCTGATCTTTCCAACCCAGTTTTCCTAAAGTACGTATCTGCAAAGTAACATAACTCATCAAAACGAATGAAAACAACTTTCCCTGTCTAAAAAAAGGGAAAAATTATTCTACCTATTTCTTTTTTATGCTTACTTCGCCTATCACTCTTCAATGCCGTTAAATTAAAATCTCAACTAGCTTTTATCATTTTTTATCTCTTCTTGAGATTCTTGTTAAGAATGGTACGGGGAACCCATTGCAAGGGATACATCCATGGGCCAAGCGATAAACCACAATAAGTGGGCCGACACCACATTTTAACTCAAAACCTTAAGGCTGTAAGTTTATGGGTCTTTTGCACTTATATAGTCATCACTTGGTCTAGGTCTAGCCAATGTGGTACTTCATTACAACTCATACTTGAATACTTCCAACATCTTCCCCTCAAGTATGAGACCCAACATCATGCTCCCCCTTAAGGGCAACTTCTGCGGAAGTCTTTGTTCTTTAAGTATTGGAGTTACACTAGCCTTCTGCGGAGGCCTTGAAACATCACCATCTCTAAATACCCGGCCCAGCCAAACCTTTGGCTTTGATACCACTGTTAAGAATGGTACGGGGAGCCCAAAACCCATTGCAAGGGATACATCCATGGGCCAAGCGATAAACCACAATAAGTGGGCCGATACCACATTTTAACCCAAAACCTTAAGGCTGTAAGTTTATGGGTCTTTTGCACTTATATGGTCATCACTTGGTCTAGGTCTAGCCAATGTGGTACTTCATTACAACTCATACTTGAATACTTCCAACATGTATCATCCTTTACACATGCAGCATCAAGTAGTTTCTCAATTCTGATCTAATAAAAGGGATAAGTTATTCTATCTACTTCTTTTTCATGCCTACCTCATCTACCACTCTCCGGTACAGTTAGATCAGAAATTCAACTAACTTTCATCATTTCTCTATCTTAAGATTTTGATATAATAATATTGGAGAACAGTAGGCTTGAAAAAATAAGAGCAAATAGTGAAACTAGTCCTTAAAAATATATTAATTCATGAATAATAAAAATTAATCCAAAGGTCATATAATATGCATTTCAGGCAATAATTTGACTCTAAAATAAATCACTAATGTTTTAATTTAACTAAACTACAAATGGTAGCTCACTTGCTGTCAGGAAACTGCGCAGTTGAGGGGTGAAAGCATGTGATCAATTCTCCACAAAACTATTTTTGAGAAATTTAAAACCTTAATCTTGGGATCCGACCCGAATCGGACTAGTAGTGAAAGTGATTGAATTATATCTAAACAAAATTTAACTAAACTACTTTTGTAGGTATCTATATATAACACTAACTGTAATTCTACTTACAAGAAACGTCGTCGTATTGGTCGACGATGCGTTCGATTGTGTGGAAAACGAGGTTGCTGTCAACCAAGTACCTAAGGAACCCTTCCATGGAGGGTTGCCACGTGTCGGAATCTGGTTCGTCTTGGGAAGTGGTGGGAACGTTGGGGTTGCGGAGTCTCATGGCAACGAACCTCATCTCTTCAGTGATTCCTGTGCTCTCTCCAGGGTACAGTTTCCGATACCTCATCCTCTTCTTTGGCACCAACGGAGGAGTGTGTGTCTGAGAGTGAGAGTGAGAGTCAGAGAGGGTAATCCTCATGTTCATGTTGTTGTTGATTGTTGCTGTGGATAACCTTAACCTCCATTTCGGAGCTGCTTCTGAGAACCATGGTTGTGCCAGGGGTTTCGCTGTTAACAACATCGCTCATACACACTTCTTCAATATTTGCTTATTGGGTTTGAGGTTGAACCCAGATTTATAATTATTTAAATAATAAAAATTAATTTGTTTCGTTACTTAACTATTTTTTAACTTTTTAAATTAAAAAATTATTATTTTTAGTTAATTTAACGAAAATTATTATCATTTTTATATATTAATCATCTTATTATTTATCATTTTTTAATATTGTCTTATCAAATTTCTAATTGAAAAATAAGATTTATGAAATGCGTGCATAGAAAAAGTGCTCCAACTTTAAAACGATTTGAATACGTGAAACTAAGTATTAAAATTAACTAAAAAATTAAAAAATTTAATTTAAATAATTCTTTTTCGGGGGTCAAGTGCTAAAAAAGTAATTAACTACAAAATGACAATAAAATTTAAGTAATTTGTACCTTACCTTTATCTTAGACCTTACGAAGTTCTTATCATTAGAAGGTTATTATTTATTAGATGTACTACTCCATATAAACGTGTGTACAAATTATCAAAGCAAAACTAAAAGTGGGATAATAAGAGAAAAAATATAAATAAATATTTAGTTATTTAAAGTAATTTTTTTTATATTTTAATTATTTAGAGTATTCCATGAATTCATTAAACGAAAATAAAAAAGAATAAAAAAGTCTGGAACTTTTTGAAGGTGAGAAATATTTTAGCTCTTTTTTTTTTTTTTTGGTACATCAATATTTTAGTTCTCTTTATTAGTGATAACAGAGAAAAAAAATTAAAAGTTTTGAAGTTAAAATCATGGCATGGAGGCTGCTTAACTTTGACTGAACTTGCTAGTAGAAGCTTCCCCATGTCTGCTACTCTTTCTGAAGCTATTCCGGTACGTGTTCGAATCTCCCCAGTATCATCTTTAGGAGGGATTTAAAGCTTTAATCCTGAACCCGCCCCGAATCGAATTAAATGCGAAGCAATGAACCGATTAGAATATTAAAAAAAAAAAAAAAAAAAAAAAAGGCACTAGTCTACTACATTATGTTGTTCAAAGAGATACTCACAAATTTGGATCTTATTTACGTGACGCTAATGCGTATGTCTGTTGGGCTTTTGAACATGCATATTATCATACAGATATGAGGAACTTCTTAGAAGAGTTTGCCCTACACCTTCTAACAGTGGCATACTATATGATTGTGAGGATGACTGCATGAGAGTCACAATAGTCACTTTTCAGAAAAAAAGGTTGGAGGACAAAGAAATTTACCCACATGGCATTGACATTGTGAATACTGCAGATTGTTTTTCACTTTCTTCACAAGTAAACTCTTATCTTCATGTTGTTATCTCATGGCTCTGTGTTGAAGGATATCTTTGTTCCTTTGTGGATGACCTTCTGGATAAAAAATTTTGTCACTGGGATAAAAGCTTGCTGAAGAGGCCCTCTTTTTTCTTGCAGGAGTTGAGGATCATCAAGTGGGATTTGAGTACCCAAGTAGTTGACAAAACAAGCAAGCAACATTTGAAGAGTGACAAGGAGGTTGTTACACTTGAAGTTGGTATCTATTCTCCAAAGGCTTCCTTGATTGTGCAGAAGGCGAAGAAGCCAAGTGTAGCTGTTCAAAGGCCAAAAATGGTTTTTCCTTGAACCTCAATCTATGCCATAGCTTGGTATCTCAAGCATCCTTTAGAATTGAAGAAATCAGGTGCAACGAATGTTATTTCGGAAAAAGGAGGGACTAGCTTACAACTGGGTTATGAACTGCTGAAAGGCTTTGGCATGATGTGTGACAATGTAACATTTTGAGATTTTTGAGTCAGCTTCTTAGAGAATCCATGAAGCTACAAACCCAAGAAGCAATCAACGACTCCGAACATCATCAATTAGATATTTTGAAACCAGAAGAGGACACATGGGAGGTTGTCATCGTGATACGGGGGGCAGCATTCTTCTGACCCATATTGTTCCCCAGACATCTCGGCGTCAGTTAGTAGTTGTTGGTTATTCATTTTGTTGAGGGCTTTAATTACAATTTTGGGTAATTAGTAACAGGCCATCAGGAAGTTAGGGAGTTTGAAATACAGGAGAGAATCACATACTGTGTATAAAAAGGGTATAGTTCCCATTGTTAAGGATTTTTTAATGAATTAATGATTGACGGAATTCTTGCACAATGAGCAAACGAATTCTCCCTTTTTGATGAACATAGGCTATCGTATCCCTTTTTTTCTTAATCAATAAAGCTTTCATTTTCACATATAATCTTTTTTTCTCCCATTCAATTTCAATCTCTCCAAATCCAGAGTCATTACAGAACATTAACTTTTTATATTTGAACACCACTTTACAAATTCTCTTTAAATGAGGATTGTGGTACTTTTACAGTTATTTTGAAATGAGACATCACACCCTGACCCTGTCATTCAATTCCCATCTCTCCATATCCAGAGTCATAACAGACACACTGAACATTAAACTTATTATATTTGCTAACCACTTTAGTAAGAACAAAGTGATGGGCCCAAAAACAAATTCTCTTTAAATGAGGATTGTGGTATTTTTACTGTTATTCCGAAATAAGTAAGACATCACATCAAACATCTGTTACTGAGGAAACGAATTCGAATTACTTACAAAATAGAAACCAGACCTCTGAATGCTAATCTAATTATAATTTAAAAAATGGGAAGATTGAAGACAGCATATGGGAGAACAAGACATGAATATGTGAATGTACATGGGTTATAATTGTGTTTCCTCATAATTGTTTCCTATTTATGTACGAGGGACACTGATTACAATTCCCGAGGGCCGGCCGACCTATAACATTCATTAAATTTTAAGCACCAAATGAATAATTAAGGAATGGGAAAATGTACAAGTTGGGCAAGCCAAAATCTAATAAAAGACTTGCACGAAATCTGTTAGCCCACCTTGAAGCTTCACCCACATCAACACCAACACCTTGAAGCTTCGCTAAACATGTTAAATGGTTATCAACCTATCAAGTCGAACCCACAGGATATATGAGCTTCCGATGCATTTGACATATAAATGCCACGCCGGAACAATTACCTAACTCTTATAGAAGTATTTAAACATCTACGCAGAAACATATCAGCTCAGGTATAAGATGCTTTTAATTTCTGTAAGAACTTTAATGTCTCCGTATATGAAGGGTCCGAGCGGCTCACAGGCTTGCAAGAATTTATATGATCTGTCGACTCCAATACCTGTTTCAAAATTTGAAGATAAATATGAAAGCAAGCACTTAACTGAGTACTACAAAAAGGGGAAAAAATCGCTTAAAACATTATCGTCCATTGCAACTAAGTTACAGAAATACTTGAAAATAAATAATATAACCAGATACATGCCAAACAAAAAGGCATCTATCAACTCGAACATCTCATGAATTGTCATAGGACAGTGTTAACCTTCCCATCAAGTTGTTTTCAATCTTATGTCATTTTAATTTTCTATGCCAGAAATCATGGTAAAAGCTGGTATCTCCAACCGGGGCGGTTATAATGTGGTGGGGATTAAATCTCCCCCATACTCATTTCCCATTCACCCTATGTCCAATAGGACCTCCTAGAACCCCCTCCCCCTTCATTAAAAAAACTAAAAAATAAACTTACAATTTACAAGGGCTACTGGAAAAATAAAAGTTATTTGGGCAGATCTAACTATAGTGTGTCCGATAAAAGATTGCGTATCTAACAGGACATGTAGATAAATGTTGTCCAACGCTTCTTTCATAGTACTACTACTAAACAATTACAGAAGGGCACAGAATACTGCTTTTTTCTGGTGACTGTAAATAACTTTTGCCGCATTATGCAGTTATAGGCTTATAGCACACATACAATGATACAATGGGCCAGATACAAGTCAATAAAAAATGGAAGTAGAAAGCTAAGCAGTAAACAGTGTGCAATCAGAAATCAATTCCAGAAGGCTCTTTCAAGCAAGGTTAAGATGAGAAAAAACACAATCAACTCACCATCAAAATCATGAAAATAAAAGTAATATCCTTAAATCGATATACTACAGTGACAATGCCATCAATTACTGCATTCTATTTTTCTAAAACGGAAAAAAAAAAAAAAAAAAAAAAAACCTTTTTTTTGGGTATAATTAGTAGGGGGAGCTGCCTTTACAGGTGAGAATTTGAGAAGGAACGAGGGATTGAAGCCCAGACCTCCACCTTTGGTGGGGCTGGGGAACACCACCTGAGCTATATAGCTCGGGCAAAAAAGGAACTAAGACAAAATATTGAATTCTTCATTTCCTTTTCTTGTCAAATGAGATATAATTTCACAATATACTTACAACTAGTTTCCCAAATCCAGGATATGCTGACTCAATTGCTACAATTTCCATTCTTAATGCCCATCCACCGTAACCTTCAACTATTGGAGTTACCTTGGTCTGCAAAAATCAGTTGCTGACAACTCAAACTCATAAAAAGACATCGGCATAGATATTAACAAAAAGTTAACTGCTGACTACCTCACAAAAGCTGAGGACATCAACCATCCCTTTCTTATGAAGGTGACGAATGTAGTCATTAAGCTCTACCAGTCTCGGAGACCCACTTCTTAGCTCTCCAATCTATGAAACATTAAGAACCACTTTCATATGTCGCAATTATCAGAATAGGAAATATATTAATCAACATCTTTTGTTGAACAAGGGAAGTTAACTTTAAATACTAACTGTTGGAGCAGGACGTAGCACAAGGCCCATTCTCCAAGGCATATCTGCAAGTTTGCTACCAAAATGTGGGCAGCTATAAAACACCTACAACCAAAATAAAGCATAAAAAACTTGCAAATTTTTAGGTATGTATTATATTATATTAAGGAGTCGATACTTACAATTCCTATTGTATTTTTTACAAGATTATCAAATCTTTCCTCTTTTGCTTTATGAAGAATCTGCTTCACAACCAGGCCCCCCATACTGCCAATTGCCAAACAATAGAAAACCACATGAGACAAAACCTAAGTGAGGTGCAACTTGATTAAAAAAATAACTAGGTGCCCAAGACATTGGGAAACTGCAACTTTTTAAAAAAAGAAGTTAGAACTACTTTTGTTTCTGTCCATAAGGACTTGTAGGAAATAGTCTATACTTAAAAGGTAAAAAAAGCAGTCGGGGGATGGGACACAGCAGGACCTAAGTTGTTTTAAAACCACAAAAATACTTAAACCCACTTGTTCATCAGTCAGACAACCTGATAGAACCCACGTACATCAAGCACACCTCAGTCTATAGAACTGCAGATTTTGCCACAAGAACTATCAGCTCAGCAACGAAAAGAAAATTCTTTCGCAAAATAGAACAGGGTAGATTAACTGGTCTTTTATATATTCTATTCTACCCATAATGTTTTGTGCATGTTATTTCAAAGACGCTTTTGATAATTAACACCTACTAAAACGGTAGTTTGTTCTGTATTCTTTTTCCATTTACTTCTATGTAGAAGTATGTATACTTTCTTTTCTACAAGTGTGAGTTGTTTAGATTTACCTTATTGGTTACTTTTGTGTGATAAAAAAAAAGGGGGAACTTTTGTTGGAATTAGAACTGTGTACCATTGTGAATCAATCTTGATCTTAAACTCTTAAATAATGAAATTTATCACAAGATTTTGCTATTGGGGCATTGAAAGAAGAGGTAGAAAGAACAGTGGTAAAAACATTAAGAGGTTGCACATGAAGCCAAGCAAGAATATTGAGATCCTCTGCATGCATTCCCTTATGAAATCCTACCCATTCATGATTGTTTAGAAGCATATATATTTAACAATCAATAAAGTATCCTATGAAGCATGAATCACTTGCACTTTCAAAAGGTGCATGCCAATTATAAAAATTGAACAACCAAAACCAATGAGTGCACAGAAGGCCAATCACCAGTGCACTCATGTAATGTGAATACTCAGGCAGCCAGACTAACCTGTGAGAAACAAAAACAACAGGTCGATTCCCAATTCCTACAGCAACAAGCTTCTCCAATAGCATAGAACTAACTTCCTGCGAATTTCAAATAAACAGGTATATGAACTAGAATTTCACTAGAAAGCGAAGCAACTGGCAATAAACAAGTGCGAGGAAAGCTGAGGGAGATACAACAGACCTGCCTACCACAACTAAGTGAAGATGGGTGATAGGAACTAGATTGTGATCACACGAAATAGAACAAAAAACAAAGGATATTTTATTGATTTTCCTGATATCAGTGCGATATCAACTGTGTGTACAGCAGATAAGATGGAAGCAAAAATGTATAGGAAGGGCATTTGAGAAGCCCTATCTCTCCCATGTCTCTATTCCAGAAATGCAAGGACATAGAACGAAAGAAACTTGCTCACAACCCCTCAACTCAAATCACAGTAAAAACAATTTAAATCTTCATCCATCAAAATCAAACTCAGTTCAATAAGAATTTATTTATTTAAGCACAAGTTAGAAGGCGGACCAAAAATATTTTAAAACAACAAAAAGTATGTGTAGATCAAAGCGTTTTAAAATAGTGCTAATATTGACTATACAGTAATGTAACAGTGCTTCAGTCTCAAGAAAATACGAATAGATGCAGAGATTGCAACTTGCAAGTCAGTGCATGATAACGCAAATCCACAATGACCATAGCATTAAAAATGATAATTTTCTTAACAAGGCTCGTAGAGGATGAAAACCACAATTTCATTTTGCACACAGCCAAGTATTGGCAACTTCACAGATGACTAACAAGTCAAAAAATAGGTAGACAAGTAAATTGTGATAATAAATAAAGGGGTGAGGAAAAAGTGTAACCTGAAGAGGAAGGCTAGCTCCAGACCACTGTGTAAGATTAGTCTGCATAAAGCATTTACATTAAGAGTTAGATGCTGGTAAAGCGAATTGCACTAGATTAATAAACTAAACATCTAATCTAATCATCTTACTAGGGCAAAAATGTCATAATTTTACTAAGCAGACCTTGTATTTGAGGGTAAACAAGCGAGCCTCAGGAAAATCACTAGAAAGCCATTCACCAGGCCAAAAGGTTCCAAGCTTTCCTGCCTCCTCGTCAATCTTCTCCACCAAGGTAGACATAGTTGAGGATTTGTCCTCAGCTATACGCCAACTTTTGTAAGGCCCACCACGGAGGCCATGGACAAAAACTACGTCTAGTGAAGGATAATTTGCATCTTGGCTGCTTTTAGTTGAATCATTAGAAATAGAGGAGTTTCCATGATTCAAGGGTTCTGTTCCATTCTCAGTAACAACAGAAGTAGCTACAGATATGTCTTTTGAGAAAGCATCTTGTTGGTCTGTTTCTTTGGGACACTTCCAGTGGGGAAGATGAGGATTTATCAAAAATATCATATCATCATAACGAGGACACAAGTTCTTATTATTTATTACACCACCATCAGGAGGGCTTCCACTTCCAGACCTTCCATTAAACTGGTCATTGCAGAATATATTTAAAAGTGATGCCCTGGCATAACTTTGTATTTTAGGATCATTGCAGCCTGGAATCCTCCCATTAGCACAATCATCAAGCCATTTGCACCAAGTTTCGTCAGCTATGATGACCTTCTTGACTTTGGGAAGCATTGAGAGGATGGTCAACAACCGAGCCGCATGCCTGCGGATATGAGCCGTAGGTGGAACTCGGACACTAGCTGGATCATTTATATCTGACATAGGTGGTTCTCCACCTACATTGGATGTCCGCTCCTGCCCCTCATGTGCTCTAGATGATGCATTATAAGCCTCCATAGCAGCCAGTTTCTCATAATCATCACTCAACAAAAAGCGCCTCAGCAAACATAAAATCCCAAAATCAACAATCTTGTCTTGACACACACAGTCTTCAGCACAAACTTCAGCCAGAGCCTTGATTCCTTTGAGGGTTGCCAAGGCAGAATCTGCAGCATCTAATTTAGGCAGACTATCTTTTTTTAAACTTTTAAATGGTCCTGCTAAAGGTTCTAGAGAGAGAAAATCCGCCAGTGGGGAAGCATCCCCAGAATTAGATGCAATTCTCAATTGTTTAGCTGCCAGATTAACAACAGCACTAGATAGCAGATTTGCAACTTGAGCAGCAGAAGCAATATTTGAATTATTGATTAAAGTCTGCAAAAGTTAACACAGCTAAAATGTACATTAAAAGTTGACCTGGAATTGAAGCAACACAATCAGATAACAATGAAATGTCATTTTTAACACAAAGAAAAAGAAAACTATTTCCAGACCTTCACATTATTACTTTTAGGTTGAATGGCTCCCTTATCATTTGATTTCTTGATGAAACTTTGTACTTCAGTTAGCAGCATGGCCAGCCATCCTTGAGAAAGTGGTACAGATGCTGGTCCATAGTCTTCTAAGATCTGAGAAAGAATCTTTATGGCTGAAGATCTAATATCATCAGAGGAAAATGTTCCAAAAACCCAGGGAAGAAGAATGCCTGACCATTTTTGACTCTCTTCAAAAGACAAATGCAGGTCCCCAGTGCAAAGTAGTTCTAATGCCTTTGCCATTGCTTCTTGCACTTGCTTATGCTTTGTTGTCTGCTTGGCAATGTCTCTCATCGAATTAAGACCCTTCTCCATTACCATCTTCTGCACCCCAGGACTCCTCTCAACAGATAACAGAAAGGCAGAAAAAGCTACCTGAGCCAAAGAAACATCTTCATGCTTACATGCCTGAGCTATAGTAGAAAGAAGAGTGGAACTCCAATCAGAAACAGATTCATTCAAAGGTGTATTGCGATCTTCTAATAGCAACCGCACCACCAAACTTGCATGCCATTTTACAGATCTCTCAGGTGCCATTAAGGCTGACATGACAGCATTTCCATCTTGATCCAGTTCCTGAATACGAGATCTATTCAACGGTGATGCTGTTGCCCAATTTGCCAATGCCCAGGTGGCAAAAGGAACAGCAACATGTTCACAGTGCAAATCATCCCAGAGACCAGGAACAACAGCAGAAGACATATTTTTTTGTGTCAGCGACTTGTCATACTTATTTTGATATACGAGAGTTTTAGGAGTATGATGCTTCAACAGGTCATCATGGCTGGAATTAGGGTTATCCAACTCCATAGCCCATCTGGTCCTTGAAAGCCCTAAAACAGTGGTACCTTCAAGTATCTTGATTCCAATACCTTTGCTTCCTATCCCACCACCATCATCATCTTCACCTTCAGGTGGCTCATCCAAGTGCAAGCCTCCCTCCTCAATAACTTCTAGGGCTGCAGCAATGTCTCTGGTTTCAGCATTTCCAGGCAAAGATGGATTAAAAGATACCTCTTCTGCATTGTCACAGCTGGACGTAACGATATCCATAATGGCAGCCACAAGCATGCTCCTACCTTTCAAAGAATCAGAAATATCAAATGTACCGCGTCTTGAATGCCGCTGCCACAAAAAATTGCATGATGTCACCAATATCAAAATCAGAAAAGACATTATCAACAACATCTCAATAGAAGCTTGCGCTTATGTATAGATCTACAGTGGCCATAGCAAGAAATGAAAAAAAAAAATCAATGATCAGATTTTGTCATGCATTATTTAAAACAACAATAACATCCTTATGCTAAGCAAAAGATGTAACATATACAAAAGAAAAATCATACACATTCATTACGAGCACCATGTCCATGTATATAAAAAATTATGTCAAAAGACAAAACTCTTGGGATTATAATTTATTATCATTGTTAGTAAAACCAAAAAGGGGGAGAACCAGAGCAGTGGTAAAGCTATTTTTTCATGACTGAAAGGTCATGGGTTCGAATTCAGAAAACAGACTTTTCGCAATTATGCAAGGGTACTCTACCCCACACTCGCTAGTCGGGTTTAACGGGGAGTATTTTTTTTTTTGTTAGTAAAACCAAACCGGACCGAAAGGTCAAACTCGTTCAACCGGAATCGGATCACCAACCAGTCTGATCTAGTCAATTCGTGTGAAAACCAATGAACCGGTCTGAACACCAATGAACCGGCTCCAATATTAATTAGTAATTAATTACTAAGCATACATGGAATTCGAACCTGTATCTTGACAAATAATACATGCAATATTAACTACTAAACCATGGTTATATGCTTGTTATAATGCTTTTATTATTATATTATTATTATTATTATTATATCTAGTAACTCACACCGATCAAAAGATAGAACTCTATTGATGAGACAAGAAGCTCAAGAATCAAGTCACACACTCGCCATAGAGTCCAATTGATTGCTCAGTTTGCCAATGCCAATGTCAATGTCAAACCTAAACTAGGTCTCTTTCAAGCTTAGTAAAAACGATTCCTACAATTCACACAGAAAACCTAGATAGAGAATCAATTACCGTCTTTTTCTTAGAACGCCGAGGCTGGCAAGAAAAAATGAACCTAAGAAGATTTGGAATGGCATTAGGTCGCCCAAGCACAGCAGCAGACACGCTAGGGTCCGCAATCAAATACGCCAGCGCTCTGGCCGACTCCGCCTGAGTGCCGCCGCCATCCTTCGCAACCGCCACCGAGTCGAGCAACCAATCCACAACAGCGCCACCACCGGCACCGACGATCGCAGCCCTGCGGCTGGAATTCGCCGCAGCGATATCCGCTAGCAAGGCCGCCACGCGAATCTCGAAGCCAGAGCGGACCTCCTGGTTGGCGGAGGAGAGCACCGACCGGAGCGACTGCAAGAGGACGGCGGCGGCAACACCGGTCCGCTTGGCGTGGTGGAAAATCCGGTTGAAGGAGTCGGCGGACTTGTGCACGGCTTGCTCTGCGCCGGAGTAGAGAGGATTAGTGGCTCCGCCGTGATCGGGATCACGTTGGCGAGCATAATCGGAGGAAAGGAAGGCGACGGAGGCGAGGACGGCGGCGGAAAGAGCGATAACAGAAGTGCGTGAGAAAGCTGGAGGAGGAAGAGGAGAGAGACGGTCCTGGTGTTTAGGGACAGGTGGCGGGACTATTTGGGAATTTTCTACAATGTTATCTTTTGAATTGATAGGTTTTCTGGATGAAGAAGAAACGCTGCGAGGACGAGGGAAGCGAAGAAAGGGTCGGGTTGTAAAACAGATTCGATGCATTATTTGGTTTTTATTGCAATGTGATTGATTACAATAGAATAGAAGAGAAGTGGGTCTTTTTCTTGACTTGAGTCTCTTTATACGTTTTAGTACTTGCAGGCGAGGATGGCGGGAGCATATCTCGGTTTTGTGCATTAAGGTGCATGGACATTAATAAGTGTCTATATAAGGAATTTTTTCACTGGAATATGCCACGGAACAATTTCGATTTTGTTGGTCAAGACAAGACTCAAAGAGAGTATGTACCCCAAAAAATAAAAATAAAAACTCAAAGAGAGTAGTTTACTACCTAAAGGAAGTCTTGGGCTTCGGCCCATCGTGATGATGGATGGGTGTAGGTATTGAATTACTTGTTGAGTCGTTTATCGAAGCTATTCGTACTGTACGTGCCTATACGATGTATGATTTATGTAATTTGGGTGTATGATTGTTACATACTTTACCATCCCAAAAGTTAGTTCAAAGGGTGGGAGTGTTCAAGGCCTTATAAAGGCCACATTAGCTTCTTATACAACCAATGTGGGACTCTTTCCCCCCTTTGGGGCGGCTTCACTCACCTATGAGTATTCAGTGCCCAAAGACACTTTAATCCAGCCTATAGGTAGCCCTTTCTGTGGCCTCAACTCTCAATGAAAGCACCAATTGTTAAAGACCTTAAGTCACCACCCCAAAAGTTAGCTCAAAGGGTGGGAGTGTCCAAGGCCTTATAAACCCCACATTAGCTTCCTATACAACCAATGTGGAACTCTTAACAATGATATTATCTTACATAGGCAAAAATACCGTACTACTAATATTTGGCAAAAGATTTCCCTGTTAAATGCAGAGAAGTCAAACGCACCAAGAAGGTGACATGTTTAGTCTCGTCAAAAAGGTGACGTAATTCCCGTCCATTCGTCCGGTATAATGCCATGGGTGAGTTGCAGGTCGGTCCCATAATATATTTGACGGGACTTGCCTTATTGGCAGTGACTGGACGTGTCAAAACTTTGACGCGATTCGTTGAATCAGATAGCCCACACCCTCTCTTCCTTTGCACTATTTCATTTCACCGTTTTCACTCTTTCTCTAAAATTCTCTCGTTTTCTCTCTTCGTTTTTTCTCTCCCTTCTCTCTAAATATCCCTCTGTCTCTCTCCACCCAAGCTTCCTCCTCAGCCTGTTGAAGTTCCCTTTCCCGTTTCGGTCCACAGCGGCAGCGCACAAGTATGTTGTTTTTTTTTTATTATTTATTTTAGTTTTCTTTTATATTTGTTATTATTTAATTTGTAGGTATAAAACCTAGGATAGAATACTTTATTGCATATTTTAATAAAATCCTAGGATAGATTTAGAAAACTATTTTAATTAAAAACTGTGTAATAAAACCCTAGGATAAAAAACAATTTAATAGAAAACTCTACTGTAGAATTAGTATTTAAATTAACAGAAAAATATTTCTGCAGTTATTGTAGATAAGTTATCTGCATTTATTCTTAAAACGACGTCATTTTGGGATTGAAATATTAAAAAATTATAATTATAAAGACTATAATAATCCTGAAATAAATTAAATTATAAAAATACCATGATTTTCGCCCCAAAATGACGTCGTATTGGACTTATTGCAGATAACTTATCTGCAGTAACTGCAGAAAAAATGAACCCTTTAATTAAATAATAATTATAATATATTAAACCCTAGGATAAAATATCTATTTAGTAAAATAATTTATTAGTCATGAAATTATGAAAGTAATTATAACTAGTAGATAATTAATGTTTGAATTAAATATTAAATATTTAGGATATCTTAGGATAGAAACCTATTTAGTAAAGTAATTAATTAGTAATGAAATTATTAAATAATAAATCTATTTAGTGTTTTAAGTAAATAATAATTATAATTAAAGAAAACCTAGGGTACACTTGGATAGAAATCTATTTAGTAAAATAATTAATCAGTAATACAATAAGGAATAAGTTATTCTGCCTACTCTTATTTTGCCTACCTTTGCCTACCCCTCTCAACACTGTTAGATTATAATCTCATCCAACGATGGAGATTTATGATATAAAATAAACTCTTTTATCCTTTTCTCTTTCCCAGTGCATCTCACTCTTTCTCTCTCCCCCTTTCTCTTTCTTCAATGGCGCTTCAACATCAAAAAAAGGTGCAAGCTTTTTTCTTATTTCATTCAACCCAGCCATTTTTATGAGCATTTACATAAAAAAAATTGAAATGGGGTGTCAAGAAGAAACAAACTCAGATGTCATATTAGGTGTAACATAGAGAGAACATATATCATTTCCCCACTTCAAGGTGAAAAACAAGATAACAAGAAGGAGATAAGTTGATTTGATTTTAAATTTCAATAGCAAAGTAGAAACATTACGTTAATCATTGATTAATTCAAAGGAAGGGATTATTCATGGTTTTAGTTTTTTTGTATTTTGTGATTTCATCCATGTTCAATTATATCAGATTCAAGGAATTTTAAAAATTATACTCATCCAGCAGAACTATCATGCCATTAATAATTGCATAGATTTAGATTCAAATATAAATTCAGGTTGTAAATTACGCAAATCGATATAGAAAAAGGGGAGGAGGGAGAAAGAGTGTGGGGGGCAGTGAGGAGAAAGAAATGGGAAAATGGTTTATTTTATTCCGCAACTATCCACCATTGGATGAGATTGTAATCTAATGGTGTTGAGAGAGGTAGGCAAAGGTAGGTAAAATAAGAGTAGGCAGAATAACATATCCCATACAATAATTAAATAGTAATTATAATTAGTTTTTTAACTAAATAAATTATTATTTATGAAAGCCTAGGATAGAAAACACATTAAAAAAATTACATAGTAATGAAATAAGTAAATAATATTTATAATTAGTGAACAATTAGTGTTTTAATTAAATAATAATTATAATTTATAACCTAAGATGGAAACCTATTTATTAAAATAATTAATTACTAATGCAATACTTAAATAGTTATTATATTTAGTGTTTAGGTAAATAATAATTATAATTTATGAAAGTCTAGGATTGAAAACAAATTTTGAAAAAATAATTAGTGTTTTCATTACTGTTTTAATTAGTGTTTTAATATTGATTATAATTATGAATTTGTTTGTAAATTTGTATTAGTTAAATGACTGGTAACCACCCACGCATTGACCCTGGTCCCAAAGAGTGGGGCATACTCGATCAGGTTGTACAACAACCACACAGATCGTGTAGGAAATGGTGCAACGTACAAGTTGACTTCCCTATCCCGAGTGTTGTGCTGGACAGCCAAATTGGGACCTATATATTTCGGGCTATGGGTGTCCAAACCACTTGTTTCTTTTTGCCTCAATACAGGGTTTAAATATTATATTTATTGAAATTTTATAACAAGTATATATGCTTCATAGCTAACCTTGAATTATTTAACGAACTATGGTTTTGGTACGATTAATGGTGCAAGTTCCGGATGCATATGGGGGGTTGCCACCCCTATGGTTGAAAATTTGTGACTATATGTTTACATTGTGCTTATTTTCTTTATGGAATCAATGCAGACTGGAGCTTTGCTTCTTGATGGGGGTACATTGAACTACTTGGGGAAACCAATCGCCATCAATCTTATTGTTGCTGTCATTGCTGAGATAGTGCTAAAAAGCATGATACTGAAAATTTGCCTTGCAATTTTGTCTATCTTTATTAGAATATAAGCTTTATTGCTTTTCCTTACTTTGCTGTCAAGTTTGTTATGCTGTTATTTCTCTATTGTATTTTCCTTTTTGTTAGGCCTTAGCACATTCTGTTAGAGCATGTGCAGGCTCCTCTCTTTGCGTTAGTTATTTTTCTTTTCAGGATGATATATATATATATATATATATATATATATATATATATCTAGCCTTAGTTGTACTTTTCAATTAATCAAAGATGAATATTCAGTTTCCATTCTGTTTCTTTCACACTTAACATGGTATCAGATGATTCTTTGTAGCCCTTGCCAATCTCCATGGCTCGCGGCACCAATAATCGTCCACCCGCATCTGACCTTTCTGGCACCTCTGCTTCTGGTCACTCCACCTCCATGGATGATTCCAGTAGCCCATATTTTTTACACAACAGTGATCATCCCAGCTTGATTTTGGTTCCTCATCTTCTTTCGGGTTCCAACTTCAACTCTGTCACCACCGTCACAACCCCTCCGTCTGTGGCAGCCACCACCCAACGCCGTTCACATCCCCTTTGCACTTATTGTAACCTATCTGGCCATACCCGTGAAAAATGCTTTAAGCTTCACGGGTATCCCCCTGGCTATAAGCCTAAATTGCCAAAGCCCAATATTATACCTACCCAAGCCCAGGCCCAGGCCCATTCCATCCTTGGGGTCCCTCCTGACTCGATACTTTCCCCCAATTCCCACAATCGGTTTTCCCCCAACCCTAATCCTTCCTCTACTGATGCTCCGCTAGCTTTCACACTGTCTCAGTACAACCAGTTGCTCTCGCTCATTCAACAGGGTTCTGCATCTTCACACTCCGCTGCTCTTTCCTTCGTTGAGTCATCTCCCTCGGTTGCCAGCTTTAGTGGTAAACCCCCTTTTTCTTTTCCTTCCTCTTTCTGGGTCTTGGATACTGGTGCTACACACCACGTATGCATCAATCTTGCTCTTTTTAAGTCTTCTTCTCCTATTCTCCTTCTACTTCTCGAGTTTCTTTTCCTAATGGTGTATCTGAAGTTGTCTCATCTGTTGGTTCGGTTTCTCTTTCTGATTCTCTTTCCCTAGTTGAAGTTCTTTACGTGCCTTCTTTTTTTTTCAATCTACTTTCTATCAGTGCTTTGACTTGTGACTCTCCTGTCATCGCTAATTTTTCTTCGTCTTTTTGCTTCCTTCAGGACCGATCTTCGGCAAGGATGGTTAGGATTGCTAGACGTCATGTGACCTTTACATTCTAGATAGTTCGAATCTTTTTCCCACAGACATTGTTCCCCATCCCCTTTGCTTTTCTTTATCAATTAAAGACCCAATTCTCTGGCATTCTAGACTAGGTCACCTTTTCATTCCTATTTTGAATTCAATGAAATGTGTTTTGGGATTTTCTGAATGCTTGAATAGTAATCATCATTGCTCTGTGTGCCCTTTGGCTAAGCAGAAATGTTTGCCGTTTATTTTGAAGCCAAAACTCTCAGATTCCCCATTTGATATGGATCACTATGACATCTGGGGTCCCTTCAACACTCCATCTGTTGAAGGGTCACGTTATTTTCTCACTCTAGTTGATGATTCAACTAGGTTTACTTGGATTTATTTTCTTCATCATAAATCTGAATTTTCCACTGTTCTTCCTGCTTTTTACAACCTTGTTCTTACTCAGTATAAAGCACCCATCAAATCACTTCGCTGCGATAATGCTCCTGAGTTTCTTTTATCTTCCTTCTTCTCTTCTAAAGGTATTCAACTCTTCCATTCCTATGTCGATCGTCCACAGCAGAACTCCGTTGTTGAGCGAAAGCACTAGCACCTTCTGAATGTTTCCCGTGCCTTACACTTTCAATCCCAAGTTCCACTTTCATACTGGCAAGACTGTGTTACTACTACTGTCTATCTTATCAACAGGACCCCTTCACCTCTTTTATCCTCTAAATCTCCCTTCGAAATGCTTTGCCATAAACCACCATCCTATGCTCACCTTCGTGTATTTGGGTGTCTCTGTTACAGCTCCACCCTTCCTAAAACTCGCCATAAATTTTCTCCACGAGCCTTACCTGCCTTGTTTCTTGGTTATCCAACCGGTTACAAAGGCTATAAACTCCTTGACTTACAATCCAACAAAACATACATTTCTCGTGATGTTGTGTTCTTTGAGCATATTTTTCCTTTTTTTCTTCACCCAATTTCCAAACTGAACTCTCCCACCTACCTACTTCCCTTCCAAATCAGCCTGATCTTTCGGCTGTTTCTGTCCCTTCTCGAACTCAAAGAATTTGACATCCACCTGCCCATCTCTCTGACTACATTTTCTCTTCTACAACACCTTACCCCTTATCCAATTACCTTTCTTATAATAAGATCTCCCATTCTCATACAGCCTTTATCAATTCCATCTCTTCTCATTTTGAACCCACATCCTATTCGT
The DNA here is from genome assembly GCF_033153095.1 of Gastrolobium bilobum. Taxonomy (NCBI): domain Eukaryota; kingdom Viridiplantae; phylum Streptophyta; class Magnoliopsida; order Fabales; family Fabaceae; genus Gastrolobium; species Gastrolobium bilobum. Next base: position 90,047 of record NW_026900121.1, read on the forward strand.
AGGCCTCTCAATTACCGGAATGGCAGGATGCTATGCAAGCTGAGCTCTCTGCTCTTCACCTTAAAAATACTTGGTCGGTTGTCTCTCTCCCTCCAGGCAAGCAAGTCGTGGACTGCAGGTGGGTATACAAGATTAAATACAACTCAGATGGCTCCCTTGAACGTTATAAAACTCGTTTAGTAGCTTAGGGCTTCACTCAACAAGAAGGGATCAATTTTTTGGACATTTTTCCCCTGTAGCCAAACTAACCACTGTCAGAGTGCTTCTAGCCTTGGCAGCCGTCCACAATTGGTCCTTGACTCAACTTGATGTCAACAATGTGTTTCTGCATGGTGAGTTGAATGAGGAAGTGTATATGCACTTACCTTATGGTTTTTCCTCTCAGCATCCATCTCTGCCACCTAATGCTGTCTGCCATCTTCACAAATCTTTATATGGTTTGCGTCAAGCATCCCGTCAGTGGTTTGCTAAGTTCTCATCCACCTTGCTGCGTCTTGGTTTCTCAAAGTCTCATTCAGACCATTCCTTGTTTGTTCGAGCATCAACCGGTTTCTTCATTGTTGTTCTTGTCTACGTTGATGACATAATTGTTGCCTCCAACAATACCAAGGAGGTTCAGCTTTTTACAGATGTGTTGCACAACAAATTTAAGTTAAAAAATCTTGGTGACTTGAAGTACTTTCTTGGTCTTGAAGTGGCTCAAAGTACTAAAGGGATTTCTATATGTCAGAGGCACTATGCTTTGGAAATTTTAAAAGATTCTGGTAACATGGGATGTAAGCCTCGAACAACTCCCATGGATGTTGGCCTTAAGCTTTCTTCTACTTCAGGTGATCTCATCCCTGACCATTCTCTATATAGAAGACTCATTGGCCGCCTGCTCTATTTAACAATTACCAGGCCTGATCTTTCATTTGCTGTTAATTTTTTAAGTCAGTTCATGGCCTCTCTTCGAGTGCCTCACTTACAAGCAGCCCGCCGTCTCCTTGGCTATGTCAAACATACAGTTGGACAAGGTTTATTTTTCTACTCATCTTCATCTATTCAACTCAATGCTTTCTGTGATTCTGACTGGGCTGCTTGTCTTGAGACTCGTCGTTTCATTACTGGTTTTTGTGTTTTTATTGGAGATTCCCTGGTTTCATGGAAATCCAAAAAGCAGCACACTGTCTCCCGATCATCCACTGAGGCAGAATACAGTTCCATGGCTAACGTTACATGTGAAATTATGGCTGTTTGTTCTGTTTCAGGATCTTCATGTCTTGCATCCAGGACCTGCTCATCTTTTTTGTGACAATTTATCTGTTCTTCATATCGCAGCAAACCCGGTTTTTCATGAACGCACAAAGCATATAGAGATAGATTGCCATTTGGTTCGTGAACACATCCTTAAGGGCCGTTTGAAGACATTTCTGGTTCCCTCTTCCAAGCAACTTGCTGACCTTTTAACAAAACCTATTCTGGCTTCTAAGTTTATTGTTTTACTGTCCAAGATGGGAGTTTTGAACATTTACTCTCCATCTTGAGGGGGGCTATTAGAATATAAGCTTTATTGCTTTTTCTTGCTTTGTTGTCAAGTTTGTTATGCTGTTATTTCTCTATTGTTATTTTCCTTTTTGTTAGGCCTTAGCACATTCTGTTAGAGCATGTGCAGGCTCCTCTCTTTGCGTTAGTTATTTTTCTTTTCAGGCTGATATATATATATATATATATATATATATATATATATATATATATATATATATATATATATATATATATATATAGCCATAGTTGTACTTTTTAATTAATCAAAGATGAATATTCAGTTTCCATTATATTTCTTTCACAATTAACAATCTTGAAACTAAGATAAGAAGTAGCAATGTTTATATGAATATGCCATTTCCTTTCTAAGGCACACCAATTACCAATAAGTCTTTCTCCTTGTGATATTTGCATTAATACATGTAAGCATATATACATTCACGGTGGACCATTACAACTTGCAGGATCCTTTTTTTGTTAGTCTTACCTCAAACTTGTTGTTTATTGATATTTGTTGATATAATATCATGAAGGAAAAAAATCTTTACAAACTTATGATTTTAGTTTTAATCGAACAAATGTTTTATATAAAATTAGCACTGTAGCATGTCAATTTTTTTCTGTCATGTTGTATAGCATGTTTATTATTATTATTATTATTATTATTATTATTATTACTTTACTGTCTCTAAGACTAAGTTGTTCGTCTTTTTTCTCTTGACTCATTATTTCTAATGTTTGGAGTTACATTTTTCATTTCTTACAGTTTCTAAAGGATGGTGAAGTAGTAGAAGAGCGTCTCACAATCATAAAAGGAGCATTAATATTCAATTTCCTTTTAGCCATCTTCTTCCAAAATTGAGTATCATAATTATCTAGAGTTCTGTAACAATGCATTATTAGATTTCAAATATTCTACCTTAGAGGAAGATATCAACATATTTATTGCAGAATGTAGAGTGATGCCAATTGCTATTTTATGCTATATGTATTGGTGTGGTATTGTAAATGAGTTCTTATGATGCTTTTATGTAAAATCACAACAGATAAGTTTGCTTTTTTTCCTTTGTGCAAATGAGATCTTATGATGCTATATTTTTGTTCGCATAGTAATATATGAGGAAATGAGAATGGATCCAGTTATTTCTTGTTTTAGCATAATCATGTCCTGAAAGTACTGATGAAAAGTAAGATCAGTTATATTACTATCAAAAAATTATATTACAATAAAGAAATTAATAACCACTGGTGCTATTACAATAAAAGAAATTAATGTCATGTAAAAGTTATCAAGGCGCTCGCTCTAACAATTTATCTCTAATATCATCTCTTGTTTCTTCTATTGATCTAATTGACTTTGTACTTGGCCCTTCTCGTTCATATTCTCCAAGATAATCTTCATTGGCTTCAAAATCATCAATATTCTTAAATATTGTAAGTAAATCTATGTCACATGAATCATTTCTCTGAATATAATTATGAAGAGTAAAGGCAGACCATATGATAGCAAATTGAGTTTTGAGCTCATAGTTGGTCATGTTTTGTAATATCCTCCACCTTGCTTTATAAACTCCAAAGGTTCTTTCAATAATACTCCTCAAATTTGAATGATAATAATTGAAGGCTTTATTTTGTGATCTAAAAGCTGAGGCCAACCTGAATTGAGGAAGATGATGTCTTATGTTTCTATATGATCCCAAAAATCCTTTGAAACTTGGATATCCATAGTCAACAAGGTAATATTTACCTATATTAAAATAGTTATATCGGAACAACAAATTTTAACTTGATATTGGCTCATATGTATGTGACAGTTGGTCAACATTCTCTAGGATCCGATCAAGGGAGTTTTGTAATTCTTTAGCGATTCCTTGCCTTTTTCCTTCTCTTGGCTCTCTCTTTCTCTTTTTTGAATCATTAATACGAAGACTTGGGCCTTCATTATGATCTAAGGCACGTTTAGAAGTATCCTTTTCACTCTCCTCTTCATTCCGACAAGCATATGGCTTGCACTGGTGATGAAGTATGTGGCTGCGGTATAAATACAGCATAACCAATAGCAACCACGTCTTTGAAGCGTTATTCCATCGAAGTCAAGAATTTTGGTCCTTGTTCCTTCCAATTCAAATATTTTGGATTTTCCTGCATTAAAAATGAACATTGAATTATTAAGCAAATCATACAGCAATGAAGATCTAAGACTTCATATTTTATTCAACTAAAAATATATACCTTGCCCTCAACGTCCCATCATTTTGCATGTGCCACTACAGTGTTCTTCATTGGATCCCATTTGAGACCTGTTTCTTTCTCAACCAACTTTGCCCACAGGCCGAATTCTTGTTTCAATGAATCCCATTTATTTTTTAATTGTTTCCTTTCATAGATCTTTTCGGTCTTGCTATCAAACTTGTTCATTAAGTTGTTCCACCCATCTTTATTAAAATAAGTGAGGCCTATTACCAGCTTCAATATCCTCAACACATATTTTTAAGAAAGTTTCAGCTTGGTATCAGTCCACTTCGCCTTCCCATGATTGTCACTAACATTCTTTGATTGAGCTAGCTTTGATGCCATTGTTAGAATAAAAATATTATACTCCTTTAATGACTATTAGAGGAAAAAGTTAAAGAGACAAGAGAAGGAAAACCGAAGAAAGAAAAAGAAACTTAAGAATAGCACACAAAACAGCAATTATTTACCACTTAGTAAAACGAGAGCATACATTAAACTGGAAATTTGTATAGTTGCATTTCTATCATTGAAATTCCTACTGTATAGTAATGTAGTTGTATTATTAAAATTCCTACAGTATGGCAATGTAGTATCATCCTTCTAAATAAAAGAGCTTGTACTTCCACATTCCATTAAGTAGCAAGGTAAGGAAAGTGTCATGTTAGCCAATAAAGAGCTAACCCAAAATAATAAAGCCAAGAAAAACACATTAGTAAAAATCAAAATAGTGATCTAACATGAAAAGAGTACTATGGAAATACCGTGTGAGCCAAATATTGATATGATTGAAAAAGGTTAGATGTATATCATGTTGTTACCATGATAACATTTAGTGTTACCAATGACCAACTAGATCAAAAACTTAAATAAAAGCAGAAAAGCCTGAAACAAAAGATGAATACCCAATACATTGATACAAAAGAAATCATTACACATATCGAGACAACAATAACTATGAAACTACCTCTAACTTGTGCTTTGACAACTTCAAGATTGAGAGTGGTTACCTGAAAATGGAAATAAATGGAATGATAATCATGAAGGAGATCCTCATTAACTTTTGTAATTTGTATAAAAGCAACTTTTTAAGCATCTCCAAAACTAATCTAGTTTTGATGAACCCAATGGACTACTCAACTCTAGAAATGATTGACACTTCATTTCATGATTCCAAAGTTTGTAGCATTGAATTTTGTCCTTTTATATATATGAGTTTCACACACCTAGCTAGCCAAAATAGATGCATAAATTCATATATATTATTATTTTTCTGGTTCTCTAGATTTAGCTAACAGATATATCCATATGCATATATTAACAGGACTAGATAAGTATGACAGAATCAGCCTTTAGCATGTCCATATCTTATCCTAGATTTTCGACCAGAAAATGGTCCCCAAATAAAAAAATATATATAAGGAATTAATATTAAGATTACTTTCTCTAAAAATTTAAGTATTGTATAAATTTATCAAATATAAAAAAGTAATCATTCATAGAAGTAGATACATTAAAAAAAAAAGTAGATACCATACTAAAATAGGGGTTAACTCGTGATAAAGCCTATATTAGGTAATCTATTGTCTTTGGGTGTAGATATATTAGTGAAACATATGAAATTGTGTGTTTCACATGCTTTCGTTCTATATTTTGTGATGTTCCGATGATATGTAGACGATAAAACACCGACAAATGGTGAGCTCACCAATGCACAATCATATCGTTCTCCCTAGTAAACAAAAGTTATCCTCCATTTTCTTGTACATTGCTTTCCATATAGCTTCTCCTCCCATCTCTCTGGAACACACAATACCCAACTCAAAAAACATAGCTAATTCTCCTCTGCTGCTCACCTTGTCCATTATCATTTTTGTATCAATATAGTAGTCCATTTGGCTCATCAAAACCAAAAAAAAAAAAAAGATGATGAAAACCCTAAAGATAATATAAACAGTACCTTCGAGAGTGGGTTGAAGCAAAAGAAAGAGAGTATTACCTCAAAGCAGAGAAACCCACAAAGAAGTGTTCTGAACATGGAGGTGGAAACGAAGGAGAAACAACAATGAAAAATGGTGAAGAAATTGAGGGGTAATGCGTCTACGATAGTGTTCCAATTGCTTTTGGCTTCTCTTTATTCCAAAAGCTTTGAGCTTTTGAAAATAGTTAAATTTTGGCTTTTTCATTTACTTACGCTTTTTTTTAAAGTTATCATCCAAACATCCACAAAATTTTAAAAGCAATTTAAACAAAAAAGTTTTGGAAATGGAGAAGCCCTTCCAAACAGCCTCTTAGAGTCCTAATTTAATTTACTATTAGTAACTTTAGATTTTTTTAATTTATTTATAGTCTAAAATGTAACATCCCCTATAACTGGCTAGCGCAGAGGATATCACATTACTTCCCAAAACTTATTTTAAATATAAGAATATGAGATTCTAGTGCAGCTTTATACAATAACAATAAATCAAATTTACTTGTACATCTAGAATACATTGATTACATCATTATCTAAACTGAAAAGAAATTTTTTTACTTTATCACTTCGCAGTACACCAAATTACTCCGAACTTCGTATGGTCATCAAAGTCTTTAGTCTTGATGTTCCATCTTGCTTTAGAAATATTCATACTAAACATCTTTATTTTCTGGAAAAGTTAGTATAAACATAAAAGCATGTTAGAAAAATCTCGATAATATTGGAATTTTTGAACTATAGCCATTCCAACCACTTTAGCGAAAAATAACATTCTCACAAATCATATTTATAACAATAATGAATTTAATAAATATAAGCCCAAACCTTTGTGGGTTTCTACATACAAACATATAAAGGAACATGTAGTCTTTAATTGAAATGACTAAAGCTTAAACCTTTGTGAACACCCAAGCCTTTGTGGGTTCTATAATATGTGAAAGGTTTTGTATGACAGAGCTCAAGTCGTGATAAGATGTCCCTTATCGATAACCATTCTAATCCAAAATCTTTGTGGGTCAGTTCACATCAGATTCATTTAGTTAAAGATTACATATTTTGTTAATGTCCATTTGGTACCAAAAGAATTCTTTAGTTCTATAGTCTTGATTCTTATCATTTTTATAACAAATATGTGCATATACAACAATATACATACAATCAAATAGTAGAATATAATGCCAAAGATAGAAGATAAAACAAAAGAGAAGAAGAAATAGTTTGCTAAAATAACGACATCTTCTCAGCTTTTAAAAAAATAAATTCAAAATATCAACTTTAAATGTACAGTAGATGAAAATAGGAGAATGAGGTTCTCTCTCAATATTATATTCCTCTCTTTCTTCCCCTTTGTTTTCTTCTTTCTCCTTCTCTTTTCTTTCATCTCTTCTTTCTTCTTTCTTTTTTCCTGGTTCTTTTTCTTTTTTCTTCTTCTCTATTACATGCTTTTTCTCCCCCCGATTTCTTTCTTTCTTTTTCTCTCTCTTACTGCTTTCCTTTATTTCCTCTCTATTTCCTTCCTTTCTGCTTGCACATTTTCTCTTTCTCTCTTTTCTATTTTCCTTTCTTTTGTGTTACGTAGCCAACCAACAAGGTGTGTGTGTATATATATATATACATATATATATATTTAGAGGAGGAATATTCCTACTACTAAAATTTTTTACTACCAACTCACTACCTATCTAATCACCATTAGATCAACATTTTCTCTTTTTTCAAAAACTTTTTAGCATTCTCTCTCTTTGATTCAATGGTGATTAGATAGGTAGTAAGTTAGTAATGAAAATTTTTGGTAGTAAGAATATAACACCTCAAAATTCTAAATTAGATATTAAAATATTAAATGAGAATTAAAAGGAAGGATTAGTGAAAATCCTAAAAATTAGGCCAAAATACAAAGAAAGGGCAAAACGGTAAATTAACCATGCACACAACCCTAGGAAGGAAATTGAGTATAAGGTTTCAGATGATAAAAAGAACCTTGGAAATGGATTCAGAACGAAAAATTGAGTGGATAGGCAAATTTCAGAAAAAATCAGTGAATAGTGTTTTTACCGGGTAAAAATACCGCGGTACGATTGCACCGTAAAATGTGCCGATTGAGTTTTGAGCTCTAGATTTCAAATATAAGTTATAAATGGTTTATAGAACTAGGAATATGATTTCTGATAAAATTTGATGGAATTAAGTTAGTTTGGGGAAGCGTACCAGCGGCGCGCGCAACAGCTTAAAACAGTGTTTTCTCCGAACGACCGGAAAACTCAGGATTCATCTGATAAGTATAATTAAAGGAGAATAGTTAATGTTAAAAATTAAAGTTTCTAAATAGGTTGGGAATTTACGGACGTTTAGCGAAAATTTGAATTCGTTTTAAATCGCGTGAGGTGGCGGTGAGACCCATCCCACTCAAATCCACTTAAGCCACTTAGGATCCACTATTCATCATCCAATTCCCTTCCATTTTTCCAGCAAAGGCCACGCCACACAGCCCCTTCATCACCCATTTTCATCCAAAATTTCATTTCACCATAACTTGATCATTTCTCCACCGAATCCATCAATTTTTGTCTTGAATCTTAATGGAAAACACCGCCTAAAGCCATTGGTAGCACTCTTAGGCTTTGAAACCGTCTCTTTGGGGAGATCAAGGCCAAAGTCAGTTTCGAATTTTTGGAGAAAATTGATGTTCATGGAGTCAATTGGTCTTCCATTGCTTGGATAAGTCTTGGAGGAGTATCAAGCCTTGGTTGTGAGCAGTGGCGGATCCAGGAAATTAATGAAGGGTGGGCACTCAATAAGTTTAAGTACATATAGATCTGGGTCTGGTCTGGAACGCGACTTGCGAGCAGGTGCCGGCTAGCTGGGTCTGATTTAGATCTAGATCTGGACAGATTGTGACTCAACTGGACCGATGATGGAGGAAGAAGCAAATGTTTCAATTTCTAATAACGGAGATTAAGGTTTGAGAGGAGATAAATCAGTATGTAGATACAAACGATAGGTCTAGAATAGAGCTCTTTGCTGTTAGGTTTGGATAATGAAGGTGGAAGAGAAAAAAAGCTTACAAGAAAATAAAATAGAAAGAGGAAAATTAAAGGGATAGATATCATAACAATCAAAGGGTTACTACCAATCAATTTCACCGTTAGATCGATTATGTTGATCCAGTGATTATATTTATTTCCATCTTATATGGTTATGATCCCCATATTTAATGTAAAAGCATTAAATATGAAAAATCATAACCATACTAAGGTGAAAATAAATATAAAGTATTAAATATGGGGAATCATAACCATACAAAGATGGAAATAAATATAACCGTTGGATCAACATAATCGATCTAACGGTGAAATTGATTGGTAGTAATATTGATAATAACCCTAGTTGATTGTTATAATATCCTACCCTAAAATTAAATTGGGAAAATTTGAATTTTAAGAGAAATTTTTTTTTATATTTTTGCATCATATTTTAAGGGTGGGCACTTGCCCCCCTTCTCCTACACTTGGATCCGCCTTTGGTTGTGAGTATGTTTCCACCCCATTTACATGATTTAATTGTAGATTATGTTTATGAACCCTAAACCTTGAATTGTTGATGTGTGATGTTAGAGAGCTCAATTGGGAAAAGTTTGTACATGAATGTGTCTTAGAATAATGTATATTAGACATAAATGTAATGAAAATTTTAGGTGAAAAATATGATTTTGTAACTTAGAATATTTTGAGGTGTCATGACTTTGAACTTGGAAAATGTGTTAGGATTTTAGTGGTGAGTTGTTGGATGATTATATGTGGATATAATGGTATTGTGTGAAGTTTGAAAGAGTTAAAAATTGAAGGAAATCCCTTGGTATTACATAGGTCACAATTCGGCCATTGAGAGAGTTTTAGGAATTTGAGGTCGTTTGTATTGATTGGATGATGTTTCAAGAGTTGAATGGTGTTTAAATGGGTTGTGTGGTGGTTGGAAAGTGGAAGAAGTAATAAAAAATGATAAATGGTAGTTAGGGTCATAAAGGATCCTAGAGTGAATTATTAAGCAAAACGATGCTTAAAAGACGTAAAATGGAAAAAACGGCACTTGATTTATCCTTTTGGCAACCTAAGGATGTATAATAAAATGAGAAAGAAAATTTAGAAAAATAAATTTGGAATTTAGCCTTGTTTGGCCGAACCTACCTAGTGTGGGTGTAGGAATTTGACGTTTTTCGCGTTTTGATAGAATTGTCGTGTACTGGCGATTCGTACGTGGATATGTAGGTTACCGTACATCGATTTGAACCCCGAACTGTGAGTTGGTGGATTGCCCTTGGTCCAGGACCAAGTGGATTGAGGTAAGGACCAAGTGGATTGAGGTAAGTGGTTGGATCAATGCATGAATAATTGTAAATTGGCCTGTGTTGTATGAGTTTTGAGTAATTGGGAATGTCCTCTGTGTAGGCATTCTGTTGAATAACAAGTTTGGAAAATAAGCTGCTGCGGAGCTAAGTGGAGGAACATATTGAGGTAACCTCTTGGTACTGGGGCTTGTTCCCCTTGTGTGTTTCATCATACTCGTTGAGGGTGATGGTAGGCAATGTATATGAGTAGTGTAGAATAACATGAGCATGCATGTAGTATTTATGAGGGTACTTATGTACCGAGTATCTGGCCAGTAGACAGTTAGCCTTCGGGCAGTGCGGACTTCCACTGGATAGGTCTCCGAGAGGGAGTTCCAGTTGACCTAGGGTCATGGTGTGTGATACAGATAGGAGCACACTAGGAATGTCTCGGGTATATATGGATGGAAGAGGTACCTTGGTTGGATGTTCTAGGAACACGCCTTGGATGATACCCATAGGATTATATATTCCGAGGACGTTGCCTGGTATTGGTAGCTACCATTCCAGCTTCGTCGTATTTTGTATCCCGATATTTCCCAGTTTCTCTAAATCCCTTACTTTATCCCGTTTTGAAAAGTGGTTATTTTATATTATTTATATGCATCGAAGTGAGCCATTGGACGGAGTTTTCTCCAGAACCTCTGGGTTACTGAGATATATTCATATATTTCACCCCGTCTTGGGGGCTTTATTTCAGGAGGTAGCAGTGGCAGTGGAGCGGCGGGCAAGAAGCCCGTAGGATGACTAGTTGGAGCACTTTTATTATTTTTCATTTTGGTGGCCACTTGGCCTAGGCAAGACTTAGGGCATGAATATCCCATATGTATGTAGGATGAGTTTCATAGTCATATTTGTTCATGTCATTTTGCCTAAGTCTAGTGTATATGTCATTTGAAGTTTTATGTTTCAAGTTGTAAATTAGAGTTGTGAATTTGTAAGTTGTAATTTAAAGTTGAAGTTGTAAGTTGTAACATATGAGTTAAATATTGTAATTGTACGATGGATGCATGATGTACTATGATGGAAGGGCTTTAGGCCTATTTTAGGTTTATGATTACTTGTATGTTGAGAATTTGCATGAAAATAGACTTTGGTGATTGAAACAAGTTAAGGATTATAAAGTGAGCTATATTGTGTAATAAATATAAATTGAGTTGGATTGTAAGTGCCCCAAGGCATTGTTGGTCCTTGTGTGTGCCACTCATTGGTTATTAGGTACATTTGAGGTACTAGAGATCTTTTACAACTTTGGAGATTTTAGGGAAAACAAAGGAAACTCGGGTGAATTTTCTGTAGAATTGGCAGATTTTAGACGAACTTCGGGAGAGCATATCTCTCTCCACAGAGGTCCGATAGGGACTTGACATACGCCATTTTGAAGCTTGAGATGTCCCCTACATTGTGTCAAAATCTGAGAATATTATGGGTTGCATGAAGCCCTGTAGAAGCTTGTGAACATGGACTGTTCAGAACGCACCTATGCAGGGGCTGTTTCTGGCAGTTTTTGGGAATTTTATTCCCGCTTTGTTTCTCTGTCAAATTAAGCGTATGATATATAAAATTGAAGGTTGAGGTGTCTTGTTTGTGGTGTAAAAATCTGGGAGCAATTGGATGAGTGGATTTTCTGCAGTAATTCGTGGAGTGAGAGACGTTTTGAGCTATTTTGGGGTTGGTTGGCAGTTTTGCTTGTCCAACTTCAAACGGCGATATCTGAAGCAAACGAGATCGAAATGACTCGTGTGATGGCTCATTGGAAAGGTATTTAAGTAAGAAAAGAATATAACTAAAGATGAAGGTCTGGTTTTGTATGGTGTGTCCGCAGTAAAATAATTATCGAACCATGTTCGGATAAGTAGAAAATGTAAGATTGAGAAATTGGCTAAGTGGGTTTATGGGAACCCCTTAGTGTCTTATAGTAAGTAAAATAAGATATAAAAATAGTTTAATCTAGTAGTCGGCAAGAGTTTACAGTTATGATCACAATTTTTATTTATTACGCTTTTTACGATTTTAAATGCTCGCGTAATAAACGAAAAAAGTTTACTCACATTTTTATAAATGAACTGTTGTGATTGTAACTGCGCTTAATATCATAATTAATGTTAACAATACTGGTGTACAACCGGCTGTTACAAAGAATATCCTCCCTCATATATATGTATGGGATAAGATTATTTAACATCGGTGTCAAAATTTAAAATTTGACACCAAATTCCAACCTTTGATTTCTGTCAATTAACGGTTATCTGTTATTGGGAATCAATCTTATTAATTAATTATTAATTTTTAATAAATGATAACCGTTAATTGACGGAAATTAATGGTTAGAAATTGGTGTCATTTTTTAAAGTTTGACTCCGATGTCAAAGGATCCTGCCCCTATATATATATATATATATATATATATATATATATATATATATGGCATGTGCTGATTACTTAAAATATCTAACTAAAGATAATCATTACATCTACTTAAAAACTAACTAAAATCTAACAAAAATATTAAACATTTTTATCTCATTGGCTTACAAGGGTGTCTCCACGTGGTCTTCTACTTCCCATGTTATTGGCGTCATTACGGTGCTATATGCACCATCCCTCTCTCTTTCTTTATGATTGTGGCGCTACTAGTGTCGTGCCAATTTTTTTATTATTATATTTTTTTTACATTTGGATATTACATAATATATCACCTTTTTTGAAATAAAAATTCTTAAAATTTTAGGATTAATTATTTAAATTTAAATTATTATTAATTTAATTAAAAATTTATTTTAATGATATGTTGTTATCACTTCTTAAAATATAATTAAAGTGTTGGCTTCTTACACAGGACGCTTACGGAACACCTAGAGGGGGTGAATAGGTGTTCTAAACTTTTTCAAAACACTTTTTGAATTCAGTAAACAATTACACAATTTTTCTTCAGTTCCTATATACCCAAAATAATTTTTCACAATGCTAAGAACAATGTAGTAACAAAATGCGTACCTTAGCAATTTATAGAGTATAAACGCAGCAATGTAATTTTCTTAAACAAAACAGAAAATGATTAACTTCCAAATACCAGAAAACAATTTAAGTGCTACAACAACTATATCAGAACCTATAAGGTGCTACAGCATTTTCAAACCAGAATCAGTGTAACTGTCAGTCTCTAAACAAAATATTCAGAAATTAAATCAGAGAGACAAGGGACACACGATATATCCTGGTTTACACCCACTAAGCCTAAGTAGGGTGCTACGTCCAGACTGAAGTAGCCGCATATATTTTATTTATCAAAAGTGTACCTGTTTTACAAACACGCGTCACACAAGCAATTAAACAAGATATCAAAAATCTTCCTAGTGTCTACACTGCTCCAAGCTCTGAGAATACTCTCAAGCCGAACCTACAGAGTTCACCAACTCCTCTCACACAAGACCTCCACTCTCCCTAGTGGATTCTTGAGGCTCCAGGCCTTGAGACACACTCTCAAGCCAAGCACAAGGTTGCCAACCCACACGGTTGCACCCACATACCTAGGACAGACTTACAGCACACAACTACTCCACTTTAACAACCAATACAGAATTTTTTTAGAACTGTAATAAGTGAAATAATCCAAAATTACAATGTCCTATCACACCAAATATATCACGATAATATCAAACTAAGCTCCACAAATTTATGTCATATGCAGAAAATTAAACCAATGACATATGTATTAAAATATCTAAAGTTAATGCACCAAGGAGCTTGGATATTAAACAATTATTTTTCTAATCAATGGACACTAAGAAATCTGATTTGAACATAAAATATCACAATGTAAATATAAAAATCAGATTTCAAATTTTAACAGTAAATCTATACCAATGAACAACTCAAGAATTTAATATTCAGATTAAACAACTTAAAATCCCTAAAGTATATGAAATAATAGATCTGAAAATTTCATATTAAATGCTTTGAATCAAAGATTCACAAAGAATTTGAATTTCTTGAGTATACCGTAAAAAGCCCCAAATTTTTGTATCTCTGTAATACCGATTTGTGTTAACTCAGATTACATGTGTTGTGTAAACTCACCAGTGCAGCACCCAAAAAAAGGATCAGAACAAAGCGCATCCAAGAAACTAGGACTATGCGCATCCAAGAAAAAGAACCAGTAATACCGTTTCAGAATGAAGAAAAGCTTGAGACCTAGTGTTTTTGCTTTTGTGACGAAACCTTAAGAACCGCATCAGTGTTTAAAAAATATACAGAACCAACGTTTCTTTTGCAGGGCGAAGAAGACAGATTTTATTCTTCTTGAATAGAGAGCTTTTTCTTTTTGTCAAAAAGTGAATTCAGCATGTATATTAAAGAAGAATGGTAAAGTGATCTCTTTTATATTATTATATAGTTTTTAAAAACTGACTCACGTAACTTTTCTTTTCGAAATGTGAAAGTTTACTTTTTATTATTTTATTATTATTTTGTTTTCCAAAAGTTAAAACCACGTAACTAGAACTTTTCGTATAACTTTTCAATTGGTAAGAATGAATTGTAATCATTTTTCATTTGTTATTTTATTTTAACTTTTTTTAAAGGAACTCGTACATGCATATGACATATGCTGAACCTATATAAAAACTTGATCAAATAAGGGAAAAACTATTGTTATGTTACATAAGATACATTTTTTCTCTTACACACCCTTCGATAACTGTGCCAACTTTTTTTTTTCTTTTTTTTTTAGGTGGTGGGCCCCACAAATTTATCTCTATGACATGAGATAACTATCTCCTTTAACATGAGATTAATAAAACCCATGAAATAAAGCCATACATGCATTTTATTTGTATGGTAAAGCTACTTTATTTTTCTTATATCATATATTTGGTTTACTTTATATTTTTCCTATTATATTTATTGAATTAATTATTTAATTGTTTTAGATTTTAAACTTAACTATAACAAACAAAATTAATCATTATTATTTACTATGAAATTAAATGCATGAAATGCAATGTGATGCATTGGAGCTTAGGAAGATACTATACGATATAATATTGTGTGTAACAAAATATCTAAAAATACCTAACCACTTGTATTTTCAAGCTCTATCTTCAATTTGAGATTTCTTGTAAACCCTTTGTCATCATCAAAATATATATTCCATATTTCATGATGTATAGGAGGTCTTCATAAAGTAATAAATAGAAAGATGGTTGAATTTTGGTTACATTTAGATTATTAAGATTCAACTTGTAATAAGTTAATTTGAAATTTAATTTGATTTTAAAATAGTATATTTCCTTTATATTAATAATTTAAAAAAAAAGATCGTTAGATTTCATTGTGTGAATTTTTTAAATTAGATTATTATTAATTTCTTTAAGGAATATGATTGTAATTTGTATGACTTATTATTAATTAGAAATACTATTTTTCATCACTTAATTAATTTTTAGTGAAAAAGACGCGACAATTTGCAATATTTATTATATGACTCGTCATCTTTAAGTGTTGTACATTTTGTAAAAGTTCTCATATAATCATGATATCTTTTATTTTGTACATGTGCATTTATTTTTCAAAATTCTTACGATTCAAATATGTCTTTGTTACTTTGTTTTAATTCATGTGATGATTTACGACATTAATGTATGACTTTAATGTTTCTAAAGTGAATGTAGATAAGTTATCTATATTCGCTCCCAAAACGACGTCGTTTTGGGTTGAAAAATTAAAAAAGTATAATGAAAAAGACTATTATAACCCTGAAATAAACTATAATTACAAAAATACCTTGATATCCGCCTCAAAACGACGTTGTTTTGAGCTCACTATAGATAAGTTATTTACATTGACTGTAGAAAAAGTGAACCCTTAATGTATATATGGTTTTCCATTCTCAAGTATTGTATATATCATATGAGCTTTTGTATAGTCATGTTATATTTATTTTTTTGGTAAAAATAGTCATGTTATCTTATATCTTTTGCAATGTGGTTTCATTTTCCATATAAAATTATTCTATTCCTAAATTTCAAAAATCAAAATTATCTATCTACCATCCAATGATTTACAGCGTTGATTGCATGGTTCACCATTCTTAAGTGTTGTAATTTCGCAAAAGTTTACATATAGTTATGCTATCTTAAATTTTAAATAATGATGGATTCCTTTTCAAAACATAAATGATCTCTTTCAAATCATTTCCAAAAATTAAAATTAACCACCACACAAATATTTTCTAAAGAACAACGCAACTTTATGTTCTTCATTGCATTAGGGGATTAGTTGGAGTAGAATTTTTCCCCTCAAGGCAAAAACTAAATCTTCACAATTTATAGCCTTGTTTGTATATAATCAATTTTATTTTATTCTTTGGGATGAAACAAATATTTCAATAATTTACTCAATTAATTTACGATTCGTTTTTAAAATAAGTGATATAGCTAGTAACATCTTCTTTACTCGTAATCAACTCTCAATTCTATTTTAAAGACCTCCTCCTACGAAAGATTTTGTAAAGAACCATACACCACCCCAAAAGCTAGCTCAAAGGGTGAGAGTACTCAAGGCCTTATGAAGGTCACATTAGTTGCACATCTAACCAATGTGAGACTATATATCTCAACACGCCCCCTCACGCAAGAGCTCTTGGGCAAGAAGCGTGAAATTGAACAGGTCCAATTTTTAATTTTTGGTTGGGTGGGAGTGTCCAAGGCCTTATAAAGGCCACATTAGTTGCACATCTAACCAATGTGGGACTATATATCTCAACAAATTTTTCCAATATTTTTCAAAATAAACTTTGGTATGGTGACTTTATTATTTTTTATTTTTCAATTTTTTTATCATCACGTCGTGATCGACGTGATCCGATTGCCATGATAACAGTGGTGATAAGTGCAATGGTTTACTTTAGAGTGAAAGTACAATATCAATGACAATAAGTTAAAAAAACTAAAAATAGTTATAATGTGTTTTCAAATTTATACCTTAAAAATGAACTGTGCACGACTAGTTTTCAAAACAATCAAATAAAAAGGATATCCAGAATGACTTTTAAAAAAAAAAAATTAAAACAGAAAAGTATGTAAAAAAAGTAATCAACCAGTCTTTCCCCTACATATGTCTAATTATAAAATTGTTCAATTTTATTTTCATTTGCATCTCTACCGTTAATGTATTCAATAAATTTGTTATCAGATTTTCAAATATTTAGATTTTTTTTTTCATCTTCAATCTTTCACATTAATTCAATCATTAAATTTTCGTAAGTTTTTCAATTATTTTGATTTCCAATCTCATTGAACTTGTTCATTATTGAATAAATCTCTTAGATACTATGTATCAAAAAATATAAAATCTCTTAGATACTTATAAAGAAACTACTATTTTTTTTTATTTAAGATTTCTATATTCCAACGTATTGAATTCTTCAAATTTTTAATTAATATTTTCTATTTTAGTATTTTGACAATGATAGAGAAAAATTAAGATGCAGAAATATAACTCACAATGTTTGAAGAGGGAAATCAAATTTCATAAACTGACTCAAACTTAATATATAAACCAGAAACTAAAACTGAAAAACATAACATTAAGAGACACATTACACCCAAATAAACTCTAACTTAATGACTCATTATGCTACCCAAAACTGATCCATTATGATACCGTTAAGACTCATCAAACAACTTTAGTGCAGCACATGACCGTTACATCAAACTTAAAAGACCATTGAATTTTCTAACGGCCAAAAAACAAAGAGACTCTAACATTCCCTCCCTTAAAGTGATGTTCTTGGAAAATTCAGTTTACTCCAATTCCTTTGACTTTCTCCATGGAACATATGCCAAGTAATCCCCTGAGCTTTTGAAACGCAACATATTTGAGAGGCTTCGTAAACAAATCAGCAACTTGATCCTCACTTCTACAAAAAATAAGATCAATTATACCAGCCTTTGTAAGATCCCTTAAAAAATGATACTTCACATCTATATGCTTGCTTCTCCCATGTAAAATAGGATTCTTTGACAATTTAATTGCCGAATTATTGTCACAATAAATTAAAGTTGCTCCTTCTTGCTTGAAGTGAAGTTCTTCAAGAATTCTCCTTAGCCAAATGGCTTGGCATGCACAAGCTGTAGCAGCAACAAATTCAGCTTCTGTGCTTGACAAAGTGACAATTGGTTGCTTCTTCGATGCCCAAGAAATAGCACCTGTATCAATCATAAAAACATAACCTGATGTGCTCTTCCTGTCATCTTGATCTCCTGCATAATCACTGTCAGTAAATCCCACTAAATCAGATTTTACACCCTTCTTGTAAAATATCCCGAAAGTTCTTGTTCCTTGCAAGTAGCGAAGGATTCTCTTGGCAGCCAACAAATGTATTTCTGTAGGATTTTCCATATACCTGCTAATTAAACTCAGAATACATTATGTCTGGTCTTGTTGCAGTGAGATACATCAAACTTCCCACAATTTGTTTGTAGAAGGTGCTGTCAACCTTCTTTCCTCCATGATCTTTATGTAACTTCAAGCCACATTCAACTGGAGTGTGCACAGGATTACAATCCTTCATCTGAAACCTGTCTAGAATATCTTCCACATATTTATTTTGAGAAATAAAAATTCCATCACTTGATTGTGCTACACTTATACCAAGAAAGTAATGCATCATACCAAGATCAGTCATTTCAAACTCATTCATCATAGACTTTTTAAATTCTTCAAACATAACATCACAATTTCCAGTGAATATAAGATCATCTACATATAAGCAAACAATAAGCATTTTTACTTCATCACCAATCTTAACAAAGAGTGTATGTTCATAAGGACACTTTATAAAACCAGCCTTAAGAAAATAAGACTCAATGCGACTATACCAAGCTCGAGGGGCTTGTTTTAGTCCATAAAGTGTCTTTTTCAATTTGTAAACTTTATGCTCATTTCCAACTTTCTCATAACCAGGGGGTTGTTCAATAAATATTTGTTCCTCTAAGTACCCATGCAAGAATGCCGATTTGACATCTAGCTGGTAAATAGGCCAAGAATTTTGTGCAGCCAATGCAACCACCAACCTGATTGTATCATGTCTCGCAACAGGAGAAAAAACTTCTGTATAATCAATCCCATATTGTTGCTTGTACCCCTTGACAACCAAGCGTGCTTTGTACTTGTCAATTTCACCATTTTCCTTTAACTTTGTTTTAAACACCCACTTCACACCAATGATTTTGTGTCCATTTGGAAGATCAGTTAACTCCCAAGTATCATTCCTCTCAATTGCATCAATTTCAGCATCCATTACTTTTCGCCATTTTTCTTCTTTGACAGCACTCTCAAAAGTCACGGGATCACATTCTGAAAACAAAGCAAAGTGAGTAATTGGATCTTCAATTCCAGTTACCTCATAATCTTCCATCCAAGAAGGCCTTCTTCTAACACGACGAAGAGATTGAGTTTCTTCTTCGTTAACTCCAACTACTGTTGGTGAGGATTGACTAGCTGAAGAAGTTGTAATGGACGAATTTTCAGGCATACTAGATGCTGAAATTTGCTCTTGTTCAGAATCAATATCACAAAGAACTTCGGTAGGCTGCTGCATATTCCAATCCCAAGTGTTTTCTTCATCAAAAACAACATCCCTGCTAACCACAATTTTTTTCGTCAGTGGATTAAATAATTTATATGCTTTAGATGTATCACTTACACTAGAAAGACACATTTTTCAGCCTTGTCATCAAGTTTTTTTCTTTTTTGTTCCGGGACATGAGCATATGCAATGCATCCAAAAATTTTAAAGTGATCCACATTTGGTTTTCTCCCACTCCAAGCCTCTTCTGGCGTCATATTTCGAACTGCAAAGGTTGGACTTCTGTTCAAGACATGAATGCACCAGTTTACTGCTTCTGGCCAAAACGTCTTTGGAACTCTTCCTCTTACCAACAAGCTTCTAACCATGTTGAGGATGGTTCTATTCTTCCTCTCTGATACACCACTTTGTTGTGGTGTATACGCAATTGTAAGCTCTTTTCGGATGCCATGTTCTTCACAAAAAACTTCAAATTCTTTTGAGCAATATTCACCACCACGATCTGTGCGAAGTGTCTGAATCATCCTTCCTGTCTCATTCTCCACACGAGCTTTGAAATTTTTAAATGTAGAGAAAGCTTCTGACTTTTCCTGTAAAAAATAAACCCACGTTTTTCTAGAAAAATCATCAATGAAGGTAATTAAATATTTTTTACCTCCATTAGAAATTGGATTTATTGGACCACAAATGTCTGAATGCACCAATTGCAAAATTCCCTTTCCTCTCCATGAGTTCCCTTTTGCAAATTCAGAACGATGTTGTTTGCTAACAACACATTCTTCACATACTAAGGAATGAGAAATTGTGATTTGAGGGAGGCCTGTCACCATATTTTTCTGTTGGAGCGTCTTCAACCCACCAAAGCTCAAATGGCCATAGCGAAAATGCCACAACCATGAAGGATCTTTCATTTCAGCCATTAAACTAGATTGGATTCTTTCAATCTTTAATGGAAACAATCTGTTTGAACTCATCTGAATAACAGCAATAGCACCTCTAACAGAATCATATATTTCACAAACACCATTTTTAATAGTGATCACATAACCCTTTTCTTGTAATTGGCCAGCACTCAATAAATTACTTTTCAAATCAGGAACATACAATACATTAGATATTGTTTCCACAAAACCATTCTTGGTTTTTATTTTAATGTCACCTTTTCCCATTACTTTCACAGTAGAATGATCACCAAAACTCACAGTAGATTGAAAATTTTCATTCAGATGAGAGAAAGAAGACTTACTACCACTCATGTGGTTGCTACAGCCAATATCCACATACCAAACATCTGGCTCAATTTGCTTTTCATCTTTAGCAACCATCAATAAGGTTTCACCTTCCTCCTTTTCTGCAAAGTTTGAACTTTCTCCTTTTTCTTTGCTATTTGGCAGCTTAGTATAACATTCAGATTGATAATGACCAAATTTATGACACCTGAAACATTCTACCTCGGATCTATCAGGGGCTCCTCCTCTGCCTCTGCCTTGAAATTGATCATTATTGGCTCTGAAATTAGTGGACCTTCCTCTGCCTCTGCCTCTGTCTCTACCTCTGCCTCTACCCCTTCCTTGAAAATATTTGGAACGAGTATCGGTAGAAGCCTTTAATGCTTGCTCATCTGTGTCTTCCTGTTTGAACTTCTGTTCATGCACCACCAATGAACTCTGCAATTCATCAAGTGACAAATCATCTATATCTTTAGATTCTTCTATAGCACAAACAACAAAGTTAAATTTTGCTGTTAATGATCGAAGAATTTTTTCTATGACAGTTATTTCTTCTATCCTGCCTCCATGAATTCGCATTTTATTGACAATGGTCATCACGCGAGAGAAATAATTTGCAATTGATTCTCCCGACTTCATTCGAAGTGTTTCGAATTCCGAGCGTAAAGCTTGAAGCTGCTGCCTCTTTGCTCTTGCAGAGCCTTGATACTTCTTTTTCATGGAGTCCCAAATATCCTTGGAAGTTTCTTTGGAAAGAATGGTTTCCAAGATAGAACGGTCAATGGCCTGGAAGAGATAATTCTTCGCCTTCAAATCCTTCAACTTTACTGCTTCATGAGCTGCTCGTTGTGCTGCTGTCAACTGAGCTCCTTCTGCTAGTGCTGGTTCAACAACACCATTGGTAACTACATCCCAATATTCCTTGGATCGAAGGAAATTCTCCATCAACATGCTCCAATGATCATAATGACCATCGAAACGTGGAATGGCTGCTTGCACAAAATTAGAATCTGTGGCCATGACTCTTCACTTTTTTTTTTCACAACTCAATTCTCTCACGTGTTTAACTCTCAACCTAGCTCTGATACCACTGATAGAGAAAAATTAAGATGCAGAAATACAACTCACGATGTTTGAAGAGGGAATTCAAATTTCATAAACTGACTCAAACTTAATATATAAACCAGAAACTAAAACTGAAAAACATAACATTAAGAGACACATTACACCCAAATAAACTCTAACTTAATGACTCATTATACTACCCAAAACTGACCCATTATGATACCGTTAAGACTCATCAAACAACTTTAGTGCAGCACATGGCCGTTACATCAAACTTAAAAGACCATTGAATTTTCTAACGGACAAAAAACAGAGAGACTCTAACAGACAAAACCTATTTTCAATGGTAACTCTATCATTATTCCATTTCTTAAATATGATATCAATTTTTCAATTTTTTTCTTTTTGTCTCATTAAATTTTAATTCTTACAGCCAATCTTAATTTTGCTAACATGACCTTTTATTAATTATTAGTCTCTTTCTTTAAAAAAAATATTCCGAGGATTATCTCAATCTCAATAAACCATTGTTAAATAATATTGTCTTGCTTAATTTTTTTATTAAACTCAAATTCTAAAGATAATTTGAAACACAGAACCGAGGTGTCAATAAAAAAAGGATCCTTTTTTAGATTTATTAGACTATATTCCAAGTACTAAAAGTTCCATCCTCTCCTTACGGGTCAAATTATCATAGAAGCTCTTTTGTCGTTGCATCTATCAACAAGTTCTTTGAATGTAAAATAACGAATTTTGAGCTGCTCTAGCCTCTAGGGTTCGAATAAATCTTTGGTACTACTGTTGTACCTAGATTCAGTGCATCTCATCAATAAGAGTATTACACATCAGAGGAGAGAGAAAAAATCTGATAGAAAAAACAAAATTTTAACTAACATGTAATATTTTCATTGGTAAAATGTAGTAGTACCTAGGGTCCATAACTTTATCGTATGTTGTCTTGGTTGTTGGGTTGAGATTTGCAATTACAACATGTGTTTGTTATTTCACTTATTTGCGTGTTTGGGGAGAAAAACACCTAGACTCGAGCGTTTATTTACTGCGTGATTGGAGCGACCTTTGAGAAATGCGCAAAGGCAGGCTGACCAATGTTTTCAAAGATAGGTCATTAATTAATCAATACATTTAAATAAAATTGAAAATACTAAAATGTAATTCTAACAAAATTAAATTACTTTTATTTATCAAAAATATTAAATATAATAAATCAAGGTTCATTTTTTCTATAGTCAATGTAAATAAGTGAGCTTAAAATGATGTCATTTTGAGACGAAAATTAAGGTATTTTTGTAGTTATAATTTATTTCAGGGTTATAATAGTCTTTTTCATTATAATTTTTAATTTTTTAATCCAAAATAATATCGTTTTAAAAATAAATATAAATAACTTATCTACGTTCATTTTATAAACATTAAAGTCAAAGTAAATATCTTAGTCATTAAATTACTATTTTTGAGTAGTCAAAGCTGTAACTTTTCATGTGATAGTCACCTCATGGTCGTCAGTAACAACTAACAACCAATTGCTGACGACAAATATCAAATTGTTATCCGCTCAATTATTCCTGTTGATCATTCAAAGATCAGCAAAAACTATGTGATAGTTATTGTCATTAATTAATTAAGTATGGGTAATAGTCATTGAAAATGACTATCAAATTGTTGATTATTCAATAACTGTTATTGCTCATTTTAATTAGTCAATGGCAGCTACGTTGTAACTATTTTGTGAATGGTTGTATACAAGTTTTTGCTGCTTTTAATTAAATATTAAAAGCTAATTATGTTGGAATAGATCATCATTAAAATTTCACGTCATATAAAATTTTTATATCTATATCTTTTTTATTGATATAGATTAGACCTCACATATTTAAGGGAAAAATTATTCTTATGTCACATGACATAAGTTTTTTCTCTTACACATTTTTCGATAATTTTGTCACTTTTTTCTTTTCTTTTTTTTTCTTTTCTTTTTTAAAGTGGTGGAGCCCACTAGTTTGTCTCTATGACATGAGATAACTATCTCCTTTAACATGAGATTAATAAAATTTCTTATTTAATACATATTTCTAATGATATTTGGCATCAATTTTCATTTGTTACTTTTTAACAGAATTGGTCAAAAGCTTCAATTTTTTTTTCTCTGTATTATCCCTCATTTCATGGATAATTCTATCTCTTCAACTAAGTTTTAACAGAATTATATTCTCGGAAACTTGAACTTAAAATTACTAATTAAGTTAATTAGTTAGAATAACTAATTGATGTACGTGCTTCGTGATAAATTCTTTCGATAGTGTTATTGAACTTATCAAAGAGAAGGAAGAGACAAATGTGTCCGTGTCGTTCTTATCCTTTTCTCAATTTCTTAGTTACAGCTGTTATCATCTGCGGTCCTCCTCGTGCAGGAATAAAATATTGTAGACATGGCAGCTATATTATAGATTTTTTTTTTTTTTTGGAGAATGTATTATAGAATTAATTAATCATTAGTTATATATATATATATATATATATATATATATATATATATATATATAGGGAGGGATCTTTTGACTCTAGAGTAAGACTTACAACTCTTACTCCTTATCTCAATCGTTGATTTCCGTCCATCTAACGGTTGTCTATAACAATTAATTATTTATTTATTTCAAATAAATAATAACCGTTAGATGAACGGAAATCAACGGTTGAGATAAAGAGTAAGAGTTGTAAGTCTTACTCTAGAGTCAAAAGATCTCTCCCATATATATATATGGGGCATGATCATCTTACACCGGTGTAAGAACAATAAGTCTTGCACCAAATTCGCAAAATGAATTATAACGTGACTGCATATAAGTTTAGTGTAGTCACCTAAAAACTACGCCGTTTTAGGTGAGAAAAAAGAAGTTCGCTTTCAAAATTAATTGAAGAAAAAGGAAACATTATATTTATTTTCACCTTTGTATGGTTATGATTCTTCATATTTAATGTTTTATATTTATTTTCACTTTTGTATGATTATGATTTCTGAAATTAATGCTTTCACATTATAAAACAACGTAGTTTTATATGACTGCACCAATCCCTAGGTGCATTCACTGTACATCCGCTAAATCCTATATATATATATATATATATATATATATATATATATATATATATATATATATATATATATATATATATATATATATTGCTTTAATAACTCTATTGTTGCAGCAGATTAGAAAATTTGCAGAACTCAAATTTACAAAGATTCGGATTCGTATCCTGTTTTTTTTATTCCAGGATCCAGTTTCGTATCCTAATGTAAATATGTTTGCTTCAACTTTTCCCATCTACAACAATAGTAGAAACGAGAAACCATTTATATATATATATATATGGGAAAAAAGTATCTGATGTTACTTTAGATAACTTTGTCTAATGTTCATCGAAACGACGTCATTTTAAGGTTGAAAAATTAAAAAATTAGAATGATAAAGACTATTATCACCCTAAATAAATTAAAATTACAAAAATACCATAATTTTCGCCCCAAAACGACGTCGTTTTGATGAACATTAGATAAAGTTATCTAAAGTAACTTTAGAAAAAACAAACCCTATATATATATAGGGAATGATCGGTTTACAAATTTTTTTACAAATTACACTAAGTATGACCGGTCATACTTAGTGTAGTTTGTAAACAAAATTTTTGTAAATATAACGTTCCCCTATATATATATATATGGAAATAGATCATCTAATGTGAAAAAAAATATGACATGATCATGTGGGAAGATCACAACCATACAAAAGTGAATAACGGTTATGATTTGTTAACTACTTATTTCAATATTTTTTTTTCTCTTCCTTTATTACCATTGATCCACCTTTGTATGATTATGATTCCTCACATAACCATGTCATATTCTTTTTCAAACACACACACACCATGGCGGACCCACTTGCGGGCAAATGCCCGCAAGTGCGGACATAAAAAACTTACATTAGACCCTCAAAAAGACCAAAATGGGTCCACTTTGAATTTCATAAAGACCAGGTGACTAATTTTTTTTTATAATAGAATAAAGTGGGAACCGAATTTTTTGTTAGGGACCAAAAATGATATTTATTCTTATATTAGTTAGCAACGTAGCAACGTACATAAATGATTAAAAAAATGTAGCAACACAAATTGATTAAAGAGAAAATGTATTCTTCCTCCCCTATCACGTACCCATTCTCATGCTCTCTTCATCCTTTGTTTCCTTTTTCATTTTTATGAAAAAATAGGATTGATTGCAGGTCTGACATTCTCAAATAAGTTAATATCTAGAGAAGAGGCCTTTACTGTGATTTTGCTTGCCTTCTGTACAGGTAGTATTGACTTTTTTATTCACCACTATAAAATAGAATGATGATGTATGGATGTACTGGAGTATATTCTCATATTTGTTTTGAAGGATTGGTAAGATTTAGGGAGGAGAAATAATTGGTCAAACTATTGCCTGCAGCTTGTTATGGAAACAACTAGATTATGAGCGAGTTTAAACATTGATTTAAACTTTCTTTACAGGAAAAAAATTCGGGGGCGCTGCCCTCGAACCCCCGCCACTAAATATACGGACATAATTTTTTTTTCCTGGGTTCGCCACTGACACACACACAGGGGTTTACATTTATACAGCTTGTTGTACGTGCAACAATCAAATACTTACCATATATATACGTGAAAGCATTAACTGCAAGGAATTATAACCATACAAAAGATGAAAGCATTAAATGTGAAAAATCATAACCATATACCTGTCGTTGTTGTACGTAAAATGACTGCAGAAATAATTTTACCATATGTTTGTCGGATGCACAATGACTGCAACTAATCATTGATACATTTATATAAAACTACGTCATTTTATAGTGTGAAAGCATTAAATATGGAGAATCATAACCATACAAAGATGGAAATAAATATAAAGCATTAAATATGGAAAATCATAACCAGGCAAAGGTGAAAATAAATATAGTATTTCCATTTTTTAAAATAAATTTTGAACGTGAACTTCCTTTATCCCACCCAAAATGACGTCGTTTTGGGCTAACTGTACGAAATGTTATATACAGTGATAATACAAATAATAAATCTATATAAGGGTAAACATTTCTAAAGCACTTTAGATAAAGTTATCTACAACTACCCTTCATAACTATGAAAAGTGACTGAGAAGAGAGAAAAAAAAAGTAACTTTAATGTTATAACTATTTTTCCATATATATATATATATATGGGTAAAACTAATCTTATGTTACATAAGAGAGTGTATCTTATGTTGTGAAACAAAATAAAGGTAGGTCCCATCTTGAATTTTTTTTAGTGGGACCCACCTTGATTTTGTTTCACAACATAAGATACACTCGCTTATACAATAATAGCATTTATAATTAATGTGTTGCGTGCTCCATTTATTGAAGGGGGTGATGCACCTAGGGGTGTAAATGGGTTAGGCCGATCTACAGGGACCTACGACCTAGCCTATATTATGCCAAACTTGACCTATTATAAATAGTAAAATAGAACAGCCCTAGGCTTTTAAGAAAATCTATTTAGAAAATAGGCCACAGGCTTTTTTGTACATGTCGGGTCTATAAGCTTACAGGCTTACTTATATCGTATTATTTATTTTAAATAAAATAAATAAAATTATTACTTTAATAATTTTGAATAATAAAGTAATATTATTTTAGTTATTCTTTTAATTATTGAATGTTTAATAGGTTTAAACAGGTTAACAGACCTAGGCCAAAGCTTTTATTTTTTAAATATAGGTCATGTCAGACTTGTAATTTGGGGCTACACATGCTAACAGGCTAAGCCAGACCCAATATTTTTTACACAAATCTAACCTATTTAAATCAAAGCCTAGCCTATTTACACGGATGCACCTGCAGAAACCTCAGCACGCTCAAATTAGTACCCAAGCTTGAGCAGTATTAGACTCTCTGTGGCTAAACCAGTCCCCTTTAGTGGAAACACGCTACTGAGCATCATCATCAAACATAATAGAAGAAGTCTAAAGAGTAACAACTCATTTAGTTCAGGTAACCAGACTAAACAAATTGATTCTTCAAATTTGTTGTTTCAAACACACTATCATGTAAGGAAAAGGGAAAATATAAAAGCGATATGCTGAGCTTAAACAAACATATAATATGGTATGCTGAGTTTAAACAAAAAATGTTTTCAGCATATAAAACACTAGCAAACAGATTAAAAAAGAAGACAACTTTTTTAAAACAATGTTTTTATCGTATAGGGTTCGAATGTTTGACATTTCTCCGCGCATCTCCTCTTTTGACTGGCCTAATTCGCTAACAAGAAGACACGATTAGCATGTGAAGAATTACTCTATAGAAAAAATAGCTACAGAAAAGGGTTGCTGTCCGTATTTAAGGTTATGTATATGGTTCTGATACATGCATAGTCTTAAATACATCTCTTGCGGGGACCAACACTACAAAGAAAACATGATTTACATGTGAAGAAGGACTCAATAAGTCAATAGGATCCGGATCCTCTAATGTGAAAATTCACATGACCATGTCATGTGGAAAATCATAACTATGCAAAGGTAGATCAATGGTAAAAAAGGAAAAGGGAAAAAATGATAAAATAGGTAGTTATGAAATCATAACCGTTGATTTAGCTTTGTATGGTTGTGATCTTCTCACATGATCATATCATATTTTTTTGACACATGAGAGGATCCATTTCCGAGTCAATATGAGTAATACCCTGCGATATAGGAAACTGATATTTTCTATATATCTGGAAATTAATTTAACTCTATAAAAACAAGGTAATAAATACATGAATTTCTCTACATTTTTAACTGATATTCTCTATGTATCTGGACATTAATTTAACACGCTAAAAACGAGGCAATAATTAGAAGGATACTCGACATTTTTATTCTGTATAGTTCATGATCTATATATATATATATATACACGAGGAAGATTAAGTACGACCAGTCATACTTTAATTATGCAGTGTACGACCGGTCGTACTTAGTGTAATTTACAAAAAAAGTTTGTAAACGGATCCTATCCCTATATATATACATACACCTAAGAACTCCTCGATCAAATTAATCAAACAAGCTTGTTGAAGATTTTAAGAGTTTTCTTTTGTAGCCTTCCTCCATTCCATATCTCTCTCGTGGCAACACATCAAACTCAAATGGAAACAACAAAAGCACCCTTACCTCCAATTCCAAGTGATGATAAACACCTAATTACCGTGCTCAGTATTGATGGGGGTGGCATTAGGGGAATCATTCCTGGAATTATACTTGGTTTCTTGGAATCAGAGCTTCAGGTAACATATCAAAGCTCACATCAAAGCCATAAAACTACACTCCATTAAAATTCACGGCTAAATTTTTTTCTCATGTCAACCAATATAATTAGTATTTTGAAGAATACATAATTATAATATTAATTTTTTTTTTCAAATTTTGTTTAATATTATTATAACTATGTACTTTTCAAATATATAATTATAATGGATGACATGAGAAGAATTTTTTGCAGATGAGAAGTGGATTGATTACCCATTAACTATAGTCGAGATTTTAAACCTTTTAATCATTTTGTCATCTTATGGTTCATGCAGAAGCTGGATGGTGATCAGGCAAGATTGGCAGACTACTTTGACGTGATTGCGGGAACAAGTACTGGTGGATTAGTGACTACAATGCTTACTGCTCCAAATGAAAAAAATCGACCCTTATACGCTGCCAAAGATATTAAGGAATTCTTCCTTGAGCATAGTCCAAAAATCTTCCCACAAAATAAGTAAATATTGCATACTTTAACTTCATCAAATCAATCAAAGTACATGATGTCCTAATTTACAGTGTAATGGTACCGTTATTTGTGCAGTAATTTATTGTCAAATATCGTGAAGCTCACCAAAAATCTGTTCGGTCGACCCCGGTATAGCGGCAAGTATTTACGTAGCCTTCTTAGGGGAAAACTAGGAGACACAAAATTGGACCAAACACTGACCAATGTTGTCATCCCAGCATTTGACATCAAGCGCCTTCAACCCACCATCTTTTCCAGCTTCCAGGTTCATTTCTCTTATCTAAATTTATTATATATCATATGAGGGAGGATATTCTTACTACCAAAATTTTCTACTACTAACTTACTACCAATTTAATCATTATTGGATCAAGGAGAGAGAATGCTGATCCAATGGTAATTAAATAGGTAGTAAGTTGGTAGTAGAAAATTTTGGTCTCTAAGAATATCCTTCCTCATATTATATAACATGAGAAAATAAAAAATTATTATATAAGGTTAGTTATATTTATAACGTCTTTTGCATTGCTACCTCTTCAAATCATTATTGTTATAATTCAATTAACACCAAAATGAGAGCTTTGATTTTGATCCAAAACATAACAAAAATAGTTATAAGAGATTGGAAGTATACTATCTCCCCGTTCATATGCATAAATATCCCCATCTTACATATGAAATATTAATATATTTTCAAATTGGATACCGCAGCTGAAGAAGAGGCCAGATTTGAATGCATTGATGTCGGATATATGCATTGCAACCTCGGCAGCTCCAACATATCTTCCACCTCATTACTTTGAGACCAAAATCGACCATGGCAAAGTGATAAGCGAGTTCAACCTTATAGACGGTGGCGTCGCTGCAAATAACCCAGTACTGCAAATTTACTTTAATATAAAATAGATTTTATATTACTTCAAATATTCTAGGAAGAATTCATTAATTTATTGATTGAGAGATAAATTAAGACTGATTACAACAGTTATACAATTGGATATATAGATACAGAATAATTTAAATTAGGTTACAGTTTTATTTTTCTAATTAATTTAATGTTAATCATTATAATTTGCTAATCAAATCTTAACAGATGCAAATTAAAATCAATTAATGTCAACCGTTATAATTTGTTAATCCAATCGTAATGGGTCTCTTAATACATATATATTGCTGCAATTGTCCACTAGATATAGTTTTTTTTAAAGTAAAGTCTCTTTTGGATCCCTAACAAAAAAATATTGTCCCTATTGTAATCCCTTACAAAAAAAAATAGTAACGAAGTCCTTAAGAAATTCAAAGTGGACCCATTTAGTTGGAATCGTGATTTTTTACAAATTCAAAAAAGACCTACATTAGTCCCTCGAAAGGACTAAAATGGATTCACCTTTGAAATTCATAAGGATCAAACGACTAATTTTTTTTTTGTTGTTGGTAAGAGACTAAAGTGATGACGGTATTTTTTTGTTAGGGACTCAAAAAAAATTTATTTTTATTTTTTTCTACCTGTTTATTGGTTAATTGATTAATTTGGATTATTAGGGACGGTAAAGCTCTCCCTATAACTTGTTAAGCTGGAGCCAACACGTGCTTGATAGTTATTGGAGATATATAGCTTTTAGCATGCAGTTTAATTAACTAACTGACTTTAGCGATTTAACTATAATCAACATAAAAAGGTGATCTTTTTGGCCTTCCAGACGCTGGTTGCGATAGCGGAAGTGACGAACAAAATTTGCCAGAACGGGCCAATTGCAAATGTAAATGTAGAAGCGATGCAATACGAGCGGTTTTTGGTGATATCCTTGGGAACAGGGTCTCCAAAACAGGAAAAGAAATACAGTGCAGATGAGGCAGCTCAATGGGGCATCTTGAGTTGGATAGCCACAACCAATGGTAGCACCCCTTTAATTGATGCCTTTAGTCAAGCCAGTTCTGACATGGTTGACTTTCACTTAGCCTCTTTACTCCGAGCACTCAAATCTGAACATAACTACCTCCGAATCCAGGTTCTCATTAATTATACACATATTCTTATATAAATAATTCTTATATTTACAAATTAACATTTATATAAAATTTATTCAAAATTTGTAGGACGATACATTAAGTGGGGACTTATCTTCGGTAGACGTGGCCAGCGAGAAGAATTTGAATGATCTCGTGAAAGTTGGAGAATCATTGTTGAAGAAACCAGTTTCTAAGGTTAACTTTAAGACTGGCATTTACGAACCTGTTAACCATTATGAAACAAACGAGGAAGCCCTCAAGAGGTATTAAATATATTTATGCACCTGATTTAACAAAACTCAGGAATAGCGCGGGTATAATAAAACTGTATATAGGAATAGGAATGGTACCCTACCTTACTTTCGATCATAGTTTTACGCTTAAATAATTCTGTTGCAGGTTTGCCGAACGACTATCCAAACAGAAGCGGTTTCGTAAATCTAAAATGTCTATCAATGGGATTGCTAAGAACTCGAATAAAGGATATTACAAGTGACAAGCTGGAGAAAAAGAGTGAGTTTTAGTCATGGAAAGAGAACTCCACCGTGGTTAAAAGACTTTGCGTAGCTGACGTGGCAGATGGCAGTTGCGTTAAAGTAGGAGAGTATTTGATATACATGTATAGTAGTACGTATGAGTCAGTTAGGAAGTTAAGGGAATTAAAGCATATGCAATCCCTAAGTAGCTGAGTGTATGAATAGTTGTACTTTGAAGTGTACGGTATGTGAATATGAATAAACCAATGTTTTCTTTCGGGTAGTGTTTGATTGGGGAGAAATTTTATAATAATAGGGAAATGTAAATACTAGAAATCTCCGGGGAAAGTGAGTTAGATAGGAAAGTTTTAAAAAAGTTGTTTGGTTGGGCAAAATTTTACCAGCAAAATTGAGTTAAATTACTGAATGTGTGTTTGGTTGAAGATAAAATATAAATGGGAAAATTTAATCAAATTACAAAATAACCCCCAACACAATATAACCCTGTATGCAGTGCACGTATGAATAACAGAATTTTTTTTCTGAGAGTAAGTATTAAACCGTATGCAGTGCACGTATGGATTTTATTCATGCATTATGGAGAAAATAGCCTACATCATCCCAAGACTTATAATGGGGTAATACTCTTTTAAAATGAAAAATAGAAAAATCATAACATACTTTTGCTCAAGCTATATATTACTGCTCAGAACAATTTGCTGTATTCTCATCTCATTGCTAGGTGGTAATGTTATGCAGTGTAATTGTTCACAGCAAAACTATCTTCATGTTACTTTTATTTTTAGGAATCAATTCTGAAAATCGTAAACAAACAACTACACCAGTCAACAAATACATGTTTTTTTATTTTTCATAATATAAA
The DNA here is from genome assembly GCF_033153095.1 of Gastrolobium bilobum. Lineage (NCBI taxonomy): Eukaryota > Viridiplantae > Streptophyta > Magnoliopsida > Fabales > Fabaceae > Gastrolobium > Gastrolobium bilobum. The sequence goes on from NW_026900121.1 coordinate 123,285, forward strand.
ATGGTGTGTAACCTTTTCTTATTGTTAACGTTTAACTTAATTTTTTATTTCCATTGCTAAATTGTTCGTATTAATAATCAAATATATGATAAATTCAAATCTGATAATAATAATATTAATAATAACAAAATCTGCTTAAAGAACATAAAACTGTTAAGAAATTTATTTCTGACAGATAAACTATATGACTAAGTGAACTTTATTCATTAACTGTGAAGTATAATACAGTTCCTGCAATGACATAAAGCTCATAGTTTAATCTCATTCACAGTTTAACCTTGCCCGTTCACTACAAATACAACCAAGTGGAATTTCATTAAACAATTTCGCGTTGCACTATTTCAAACAAACCCCTTCCCAAAACCCAGTCTTCTATCATTGCTTGAGAATTCACAGCCTTCTCAGTAGGCACAAGATGCCCAGCACCCAAAACCACAACATTGGTGAGTGTCTTCCAACTTTGTACATACCCAGAAAGCTCTCCATTCACCTTTCAAATCTTCCTTTCTGCATTCAGAAACTCCAAAATTCCTTCCCATTTCATTGTCTTGACCCATGCCTCAACTTGTACCACTCCATCCCTCAAATCATGTCGACCTTGGTATAACAACACCCTGCTCTTACTCACCAAGTGCTCTACCATATATTTCACACTTTTCATCACATCAGCATGTAATGCAGCATCAACAATGTTACTGCATAACTCATACACAAATGATTCATTCACCCCCAAGGCCTTCTTCACCTCAACAAAGTTCAAGAACTGAGCAACCAAGTCATCTTCATGTACCTATAACAGCAGCCCAATTTGATGTTCCTCCTACTTCGTAAAGTTCATTTATAGAGGGCCCTTCTAGAGAAGAATAATCCCTGGGAGTAAAGTAGTTACCCTTCTCAAGAACAAGCACCTTCAGTCCTGAACTTGCAAGAACAGTAGCTGCATCTCCTCCCCCACAACCAGACCCAACAATTACTACATCACATGATTTCATCTTGACCAATTTGTTTTCAGCATCCACAGCAACTTGAAGACCTTTACTGAACAAGAGACTCAGGCAGACTCAAGTTGGTCTCATTCATAGCTTCCACTATTCCCTTTTCAAGATGCCTCTCTTTGTGAATTTTATGCTTGTGTTCCCATCAGTGTCAACTTCATATCCAATGGCTTCCCATGCTGGGTTTTCACCATTGTCATCACACTGCACACAAGTGAATATTCCTGCAACACACACAATCCAAAAGTGGCATACGGGTTAAAAAGAAAAATGTTACTGAAAGTAGTATATGAATCAAGAATGTGTCCTTCCATCATTCTGAAATCACATGACAGTTATGTGATACATTCAAACTAGAAGCAAGTTATCATTTCCATCAGAAGCAGTATGCAGTGCTTCCCAGTACGGCAGTACCTGCTCAACACTATACATATCGACAACAGAGAAGGGTCTATATTAGCTGCTTTATGAATGCAGTAGGGTTCATTCCCATGAGAAGCAGCATTAGGCACAAAATTACAACATACAGAAAACGAAACATAATTAATATCAGAATCCAAGTGCATTACAGCATAGTTTTATAATGTAGTAGTTACAAAAAACTCCCAATTAAATCTGTTTATAACACACATGACAGTACACCTACATGAACAGTGGACAATATTGACACAACATTAACTATGCTTGTGTGATGACCCTATAGCTAGTCTATAACCTAAAATTACAACATAGTGGTATATACATCATCCAAAAAATTACATCAACCATTAACAGTTGCAGTAGCACAACAAGTACCAAAAAATATGTGAGTACCACAGTCACAAAAAAAAGAGTGGCAGTAGTTTGGCTTCCATGACAAGCTATCACTTTGAAGGTATAATTAGTGTTCGAAATTTGCCAACAACCCAGCAACCAGACACCTTCTATTTTTAGTTACTTTATGCAGACTCTGGGTGAAAAACGAGCTAAATGCAAGTGTATAAGCATGCCAAAGTCAGAAGAAACAAATCAAATTGCTTGAGTTTCTTTTGTACAGGCAATAAAGTAAGTAGGCAAACATGGATAGGATCGATGCCTTATATCTTCATGTGCTGAAAAATAAGTTGAAAAAAGCTAATATGAGTTGCTATTTTCTTTATTGGGTGTAACACAGAAAATCAACTTGTAGCTGTTCGCGACAACATTAAGGTTATTTAAGCTAACAGGGGTTTCAATCACACAGACAATAAATCAAATAGTTTGTTTTGTATTTTTTATATACAAGAACTCTAATGTATTCATTTTCACGTTATGTTTTGTTTTCACCCTCATAGTTATGAAAGTTTTCACACTGAATTTAAATGAGGTATATTTGTCGCTTCTTATTGAATTGATGCATTATAAATGAGTGTGTGGCAGTAGAGAGCATTTCAATTGTATAGTTAACTTTTCTCAACCAGTATGTCATTGAATTGATGATTGTTGAGGGGGCCTTTGTCATAATTGTACTTGAGGACATAGTTTTACCACAATGCTTATAGAAATATCTCGTACAAAGACTAAAAAAAACACAAATATGAGTTGTATAATGATAAAGTAGGATACAGTCTGGTTGATTGGTGCTATCCATTGATAAAGATGTAATAGTATAAACTAATTTATTTTTGTAAAGGGTGCAAGTGTTACCCATATTTTTTTCTTGATTTTTATAGGATTAAAATTGCAATACACTTTAAACTGCAGAACAATGAAAAAACATAGAACCAGTAGAGGAACACAACAGAGAATGATTGAACCAAGTGGGTCCTGCGCCTGAAGGAGGAATTTATCATAAACCCGGAACGAAGGATTTCACAGACAACGGGAGACATGAAGGTCAAACATTAACATAGACATATTATCATCAGCATCAAGATTCAAAGGAAGAAACTTTTTTTTTAAATATGCCTTCGATTCCTGCAAAGAAATCCACAAAGTCTTACCGGAATATTGTGACGAAAATAAGAGGATCCCTTGTCTGAACGAAAACAAATCGGGTGCTGGTCTTCAAACCACCGGCTTGTACTTCGCGCTAGATCCGGTTCACGGGACTCTTCTTTCACTAGCTAAATAAAAGGAACGTGCTACGAAAGACAACAAACTTTTAGACGCTTTTCCATTAACTACAGACTAAACTTGATTCCAAAAAACAGAAATGTTACCATTACCTGATAACCGAACACAAGCATCTGGGTTTCCTCATTCATAGTGAGGTTTGGGTTTCAACGGTTTGGGTTCCAGAGCTGCACAAAGAACAAATATGGAACGGGATAGGGATGTTCGGTGCAAGTTCACGAAGTCAGACTGGTGTTCGAATTTGGGGTACAACTAGGATTAACGAGGGTAGACTTGTCTTATTTTTCATCTAAATTTTCCATCAAAATGGATTTCTCAGCAATACCATCGTCGGAGAGGGAAACTGAATCCGTGTTTTTCATCCATTTTTCACTCATCTTTCGATAGCTGGGCAAGGAGGAATGATGGCTAAGTTCAACGTTGTCCTCAACCAAACGTGGTGTTTTAGGATACCCACTTACACTTAGATGAGATAATTTTGATATGTCCCGAACCAAACACTACCTCAATATCTGATTTCTTTCTTTCTCTCTCGTTCATTCTTCTGCTAAGAGTGTAACATGGTATGTGCTTTGTGATTAGTGTTTGTCTTAAGTGTATCAGTATGATTAGTGTGCGCCATGCATGTGAATAAAAGCGTTAAGGTTCGTGGCAAAGGTCAAACTGTTTATTGCAACGATCCATACTCAAAGTTTTTTTTTTTTTTTAAAAAAAAAAAAAAGAAGTTGGAGGGGGTTTACAAAACACTTCGTGTATTGATTTTTGGGTTCTTATCAACGAATATTTATGATCATTTGCAAACTATTATGTATTGTTGTTATAGGTTTCAAGGACTAGTTTATAAAAATTTATAACTAGTAAGAACCTTAAACACTTCGGGAGAAGAAAATTAGAACATCGCTACTACTTTTGATGGCCAAATCACTGGTTCAACCTATACTTATGGTACCATCACCGCGTGAAAATATTGTCAGGCAAAGAAAAGTCATCAATGTGGCATGGTCGATATAATGGGAGTTCGAAGTAGAAAGTACTAGAGCATGCATTTAATATTTGTGTGTAAGCTAGCGTTCCCAGCTAACTCGTGCCTGGCTAATTTAATTTTGTGCTAATCACTAATCAGCCACTCCCATAATCTATGGCAATGGAGTAACACCCCTAGTAGTACATTTTATATTATAAAGTAAAAATATATAAAACTCATGTAATATTAATAATAAAAAAATGGATAAAATAAATACAATTAAGTAGATTATTTTTTTTTTCATAATTTTAGTAAGTATAGTACTGATTTTTCAGTACTACACGACTATTGAAGAAATTTTCATGACAACGAGGTAATGTTTGATTGCCAGAGTTAGCTAGCTCATACCATGCCATGCGATCAAATTTTTGTCTTAGACTACATCACAATTAAAAAAAGGTTGTATAACATATGTTCGCCCCTTTCATCTTGATTTTTTCCCATACACATTTTTTTTTTTTTGGAAATTTCTTCAAATTTGATTACGTATAGCCCACTACTGTGTTTTTGTACCTAATTTAGTATGAATTTTAAATTCTTCGCTCCTCTCACTAAATTTTATGCCTCGATCCACCATTGCTTATGTTCATGTTGCGTTTCCATTCCGACACAAGAAATTAATACATATTAGTGTATTCACCCGTGAATAACCCTTAGTCCCTTACCCATTAAGGCTTAAAAATAGATAAATGTAAAATACAAAATAAAAAGAAATAGCAAAAGTATTATAGAGTAAAAAATTATTATTTGTTATACAAAAAATATAAATTATTCAAATCACACAATTCAATTTATGTGTACTCCAACTAATAGTTTTAAATTATATATATAACATGGGAATAGGTTTAAACTAATTTTATAACTATATCTATTAACAAATATGTAAAATATTTTCAATCTCGTTTTATTTAATTTCACTCTCCTCTAAATTTTGTACTAATTAAACCAAATTCACCCTTTAAAGCGCGTGAAAAGTGTGGTTGGGGACTAGAAAGCATAGTTATGTCATGATCTTCTAGGTGTTAGAGACAACTTGTTTGTTAGCATTTGGACAAATCTTTGTTAATTATTTTTCCACGCAAAAGTCACCGGGGAAAGATAGGGAGAGTGACCAAAATGCCACGTTTTGGCAAGAAAATTATCAGAATGCCACGCGAACAGTAAAATTTCTCAAACTGCCACGCGGCATAATTCGCTACACAGTGTAGCAAATTATGTATGCAAGTAATTCGATACACAGTGTAGCGAAATATGCCACGTCAGAACCAAAAATGCCACATGTCAAATTTTGCAAAATTCGCGAATTTTGCAAAATTTGACATGTGGCATTTTTGGTTCTGACGTGGCATATTTCGCTACACTGTGTATCGAATTACTTGCATACATAATTTGCTACACTGTGTAGCGAATTATGCCGCGTGGCAGTTTGAAAAATTTTACTGTTCGCGTGGCATTTTGGTAATTTTTTTGCCAAAGCGTGTCATTTTGGTCACTCTCTCCCACAGAAAGATATGCGAAAGTGAATAAGGGGACTGTTTTTCTTCTTCGATTTGTCTTTTAAGTTTAGGGACTGTTTGGACCAGAGAATAATCAACACGGGGCCTGGATGCAGATTGTTTGGACACTCGTGACAAGGTACACACTTACCAATTCATATACTGACCAGTACGACTTCCCCGAGAACTTTCCTACGTATATCGTATTTTCTATTCGAACTTGGATTCTGTTTTTCAACTGAAAACGATACTAGCAGTTAAAAGATTTTTGTTTTACTACAAAATTATGAGCTTTGATTTTCTTATATTATATGTGAACTGTCTTCTTATGTTATGATATAATTAGTAGTGGACTCTATATTTGCTGGAAAAAAAATTACACATAAATCAAAAAATCACAATATAAGAAAATAATTTTCATTCAATATCAAAAGTATTTTTCTCAAAAATTATATATATAAACGCAATACAAAATGCTAGAGCCCTGAAATTTTGACTGCACGTTGTGCAGTTGGTCTGTGTAACACTCAGCATTACATCATTCTCGTACGAAAACAAAAGGCATGGGGTTAATTATGTTGTCCCTATTTTGTAAAATATTATCAATTAATCATTTTCTAATTATATTTCACCGTATAAGATTTTATGTCTATTATATTTATTTCTCTCTAATATTATTAGATCAGAATCTCGAAATGAGAAAAAAAGAATAAAAGTTAGCTGAGATTATAATATAATGATATTGGAGAGAAGTAGATAGAGTAAATATGAAAAAAAAAACATAATATCATATCTTATATTTTAATCTATCTTTATTCTTAGACTACGATCTTTATTTGAGTAAATAACTTATTTAAATAAATAAGTGTTGTGTACTCAAGTAAGTAAGTTACTCAAATAAATAAATCTTATTTATTTAAGTAAATTAATCTCATTTACTCAAGTAAATCAGAGAAATAAAAAACTCAATATGTAAAAATATTTTCAATCTCGTTTTATTTACTTTCACGACCCTTCTCTAATTTTTGTTTTTCTTATTCAACGAAATTCTACTTTTAAGGGGCATTTGATATAAGAGATATTCTTTTATTGAAATAAAAAAGATTTGCAGAAATATGGTGAGAAATATTTTTTTCCAAGTAAGTTACGAAAAAGTGTTTGATAGGCCAAAATTTTACCGAAAAAGTTGAGTTAATTTTACTAATGTTATGTTTGATTGGTGGTAAATATTGATGGAAATCTGAACTAAAATAACAAAATTACCTATCATTTTGACATATCTGTTATTGTCTTATCAGGGCATTTACTAAATGAAAACACGTTTCCTTTCCTGGTGTGGGAAAAAAACAATCCCATGGGTAATATGGAATTTTTTTTGCTTATGTATAGTTCAAAACCATATTGATGGGAAATAAATTATATCAGGATTTTGTTTTTTGTTTTTACTCGTACCAATCATGATAAACAAATTTTTCCCATCTCATTTTTTCATCATTTCACCCAAAATCTATATACCAAACAGCACCTTAAAGCGCGTGAAAAATTATGGTTGGGGACGAGAAAGCATAGTTATATCCTGATCAATGATCATTGATGTGTTAGACGACTTGTTGCCTAGCATTTTGACAAATATTTATTAATTAATTTTCCACGTAAAAGACATCGGGGAAATAGATGCGAAAGTGTAAAAGCGATTATTTTTCTTCTTCGATTTGCCTTAACTTTAAGGGACTGATTGGACTTGAGAATAATCAACGCGGGGCCTGGACGCAGATTGATTGAACGCTCGAGACTTGGTTCATACTTACCTAATTCATATACTGACCAATAATATGACTTCACCTAGAACTCGGATTCCGTTTTTCAACTGAAAACGATAGTAGCAGTTAAAGACTTTTGTTTAACTAAAATTTATATATTTTATATTTATAAATTCTTATAAACTAAACTTTATATTACAAGCAGTACATATTATTTAAGCATATATTATATATAGCACATAATATAATTTATAAAAATTTATTAACAAAAAATTTATAAATATAACTTATCTCATGAATATATGAGATTAATATTTTTTATATGGAAGAGGTTATATTTACAACTCAAATAGTTTACAAACAAAACGCATTGGAAATCTAAAACCCCTAGAATTCGACGCTCAATCGGGTCGGGAGAGAAATCTCGCCACTGGTTTGATACAAGATTTTTTTTCAGGATTTTCGAAAAATTAAAATTTTTAAAATTTTAATTTTTGAATATTATCATAGATTGAACGTGAAAATTATATTTCTGAAAATTGAGATTTTCGGATAAATTTTTTTTCCTCTACTAATTTCCTCGGTGAACAATTTTGCAAACTTCAAAAGCGTTCAGCTTTTCTTTGATTTTTTTAGTAAATATTCTTTTTGGTCTCTAATAAAAATTTAATTCTCACTTTAGTTCCTTACAAAAAAAAAATTAATCACCTAGTCCTTATGAAATTCAAAGTGGATCCATTTTAGTCCTTTTGAATGACTAATGTGGGTTTTTTTGAAATTTATAAGAGACTACGATATCAAATAAATAGGTCCCCTTTGAATTTCTTGAGAAATTTGAGACTAATTTTTTTTTTGTTAGGGACTTGAAAGATAGGATTATAAATACCTCCTGTATTATTCTTTCTCTTGCTCGTAATTTCGGGTTTTAAGGGTGTTACAAACTATGGTTTCTAGAGTGCTTCTATGCTCTCACCTTGTACACTTATGTGGAGTATAAGACTGAATAAGAAAGCAAACATAAGGACCTAAGAAGATGAGACACTTAAATAGCCATCATAGAGGCAATCACAAGTGCAACCTTAGTGGGCATGCAGTTTGTTTTCTCAATATTTAGAAAAACACTTCCTGAAGCTAACTGATAATGTGGAGCACTTTGATTTTTCCTTAATACGGTCTTTCGTAACTAAATAACTAACATAAGAGAGAGAGAAATTTAGCATTCTCCTATTTGGTTAACATATCACATCATATATTACAGTGAGAAGTATAATACATGAACCATGACCAACATATAAGAAAGCAATAAACTTTGGACCTAGCTATCTACGGACACCAAATCAATCCAGTAAGTATTGACATCACTTCGTCTCGGTCTTTGACTTTGCACAATACACGCTGGGGGTTTAAGGATGCCTGCGTGAACAATTAAATATGCAATCGCTGAAGAAATAACAATTTTGACAGTTTTTGTCTTGTAAATTATGTTAATTTCCTTGTGACCCCCATGAATTGAACCTAATTAACTACAAGAAAAAACCTAAATAGCGACGAAATTGTTATGGAAATTATGTCGCTAATTTCATCGTCACTACTACTTTTCGTCACAAATTCCCTCACAAAATCGTTTGCGAGAGAATTTGTGACGGAAAATAGTAGCGAGAATGAAATTAGCGACGGATTTTTCATAGCAATTCCGTCACTATACAAGTATTTTCTAGTAGTGATTAAAGATAATTGAAAACTCTAAAACTTTAGACCTACTATTTTAATTAGAGAAACTACTATATTACTTATCAGGATTAATTATATAGCTGATTGACAAAATTAGAATCATATTCTGATAGTATGTACTCTTTTATCAAAAATAGAAAAAAATAAAATTTATATGATGTTAACCGTAAAAGGGTGGGTAAAATAAATAATTTTTTTTTTTCAAATTGAGTAAATAATATACTTACAGCGGCCCTGGATATATTTTTTCCCAAATTGGCCCAGCCACCATCAACTCGAGGATAGATAAATTCGATGAACTTGACAAAGCATGGCCTCGATAAAGTCTTACATGGATGGTTAGTTATTACACTTATCCTTCAAGCACGTGGGATATATAAACACACACTAAAATGCACGAACCTATAGATACGAACACTTTTTGCATGAAATTAAAATAATTTGTGATGGCTCCTTCGACTGCCCATTCTTATGGTACCAGAAAAGAATTTCATAGCCGCCACTTTTTCTTTTTCTTTTTTTAAATAATTTAAGCAAGTTGTTTAAATCCGAGGTTGAGTGGCGATAAAAACCCCATAGCTTAATAACATTGGTAGTGTTGGAACTTGGAAATAATGCCGCAAAAGTATTAAACAAAGATCGGGATTGATTGGTTATTATGCTTAATTATTATCATAACCGCCACCTATCAGTATTTTCGCCAGTGTTTTAAAATTCGGACCGGTTATCGAACTGGTCGAAATACTGGGTTATTGGTTACTGGTTCAACCGGGTTGAACCGATTTACTGTTCACATATTAAAAATATAAAAATATTACTTATATTAATAAAAATTCACATAAGAAAACTATCAATGAGCTTCAAAAAATAAATTGATTTTCAATGATAGCAAATATTATATACTTCTAAGCTTCTAGCTCTAGACCATATCCTAATATTGGATTAAAATTGTAATATAAGTTAAATGTACCTTTTCTGCTTGACATGATACGGATAAAATATGAATATGATTTAATTCAAGAGTTCTTATAAAAAAAACAAAATTTACCAAAAAAAAAGGAATAACCGGTCTAACCCGGGTCGCCGGGTTTCGGCCGGGTCAACAGGTCCAATTCGGGTTGACTGCAGAAGCGGTCCAACTACCTGCTCGGACTGGGGAATCCACCGGGTCACCGAGTCCCGGGTTTTAAAACATTGATTTTGGCAATGGGCATTATTTTTACTTTACTGGATAAATTATTTTACCTACTATTTTTCTGTCTATTCTTGTCTATCACTCTCCAATACCGTTGGATCAGAATCTAAAGAGCAGAGAGAAAGATAAATGTTAATTAAGATTATAATCTAATGGCCTTTTAGAATGGTAGGCAAAGGTTGACACAAAAAATGATAGGTAGAATAACATATCCCTTTACATAAACTAGTTAATTAGAAGCCAATAAGAATTAATTCATTAAATAAGTATCACAACGTTTCGCTTAGGCCTATGACTCGAAGGAGGTGTATATATACATATTGGGTTAAAAGTTTGTCGTGTAACTTATATTCTTTTAGCAATTTATAACTATGTATTAAAAATCAAAAAAATATTTCTGCAGTTACTGCAGACAAGTTATCCGCATTTACTCCCAAAACGACGTCTTTTCGGGATTGAAATATTAAAAAATTATAATTATAAAGATTATAATAATCCTAAAATAAATTAAAATTACAAAATTCGCCCCAAAACTACGTCGTATTAGGCTTACGGTAGATAACTTATCTGCAGTAACTGCAAAAAAAGTGAACCCATTAAGAATAGTATATAGTTATAATTATATATACAAAAAAAAAGTATATAGTTATAATTACTATTGAAATTTTACTTTTTTTACTTTTCACGTCTGCAAAATATATAATAAGAGAGAAAGAAGTATAAATTTTAATATTATAACTATATACTACCTTTAGTGCATAGTTATTAATTAATAAAAGGACACAAGTTACTTACAAATCATTTTTCCACATATATATATATATATATGGGTTTATATTTCTGTACGTGCAACAATCAAATACTTGCCATATATATACTTGAAAACATTAAATGCGGGGAATCATAATCATATAAAGGATGAAAGCATTAAATGTGGGGAATCATAACCATACACTTGTCGTGGCTGTACATAAAGCGGCTGCAGAAATAATTTTACCATATATATATATATATATATATATATATATATATATATATATATATATATATATATATATATATATATATATATATATAGGACGATGCATTTCTCATGTTATTGGAAAGGAGAAAAGTTTTCTACACACTCAAATTCATACTGGGGCCCACACATAAAAAAGAAAGAAAATAAAAAAAATTATTGCACGTAAAACGAACTCTCACTAACATGAGAAAGAGTTTTCCTACAACATGAGAACTCTTTTTCCCATATATATATATAGGAAAAATGTTTCTGCAGTTAATGCAGATAAATTATCTGCAGTTAATGCAAATAAATTATCTGCATTTATTCTCAAAACGACGTTGTTTTGGTATTGAAATCTTACAAAATTATAAATATAAAGACTATTATAACCCTGAAATAAATTAAAATTACAAAAACACCATGATTTTGCTCAAAACGACGTTGTATTAGGCTTACTGCATATAACTTATATGCAGTAATTGCAGAAAAAACAAATCCTATATATATATATATATATATATATATATATATATATATATATATATATATATATATATACCAGTGGGTTCCGGAAGTGTGAGGAGGGAAAAGAAGTAAACTAGAGCAGAAATGGAAAGCAGGAAAGTAAACGAACTACTATATGAAATAAATGACTGAAATTAAAATGCATAAATTAAAACATAAAATAAATTTAAAGTGAACGCTGGGGTAATTCCACTAGCGTGAGGGGATGAGAAGAGAAGAATTGATTTTACATCAGCAGATATAGAAACTTATTTTATTCAAACATAAGGAAACATAACGATTACAGTTAAAGATTGAAAGAGAAAACAGAGAAGAAGAGAAAACTCAGAAGTACCTCGCAGTCTCTCTCTCTAGACTATCTCTCTAAACTCAGCAAATAAAAAGGATGCCTTCAACAATCTGAAGAAATCCTATATATAGACTAAAAAACACTATTTCTACAGTACAGGTCATGAAACCGGAACTGTTTCAACAGTGCAAGTTTGAGTGCACAGTAACTACCGACACTTTTGAGATTTTTGACTACAGTATCTGCCGACACTTCTGATTGCGTCACTGATTGCGTCATTTCTGCTGACGTCATGCTTATGTCATTCTGACATCAGCTACTTCAACAATCTTCTGCCAAGTCTAAGGCAAAACAGTCATCTTCATTTTGGTAGAAGTCATCTGCTGAAGAGGAGATGGATGGAGAAGGTGAACCAGTTTTCTGTTTAGAATTTCCAGTTTCTTCTTCTTTAAGGAGTTGGAGGATGCTCTGCAAATTTTTTGCAAAGCTTTCTTTGCTGGTTGAAGCAGATAGTGCTGCTGTAATTTTGGCCTTCTGATTCAAGAAAGTACAATTTTCTGGATCAGCTGGTTTAATATATTTTGGATGTTGTTTAAACCAAAGCTTGACATTTTCTGGGCAAGCTCTAGATGCATCAAATTCCGTCCACCATTTAACAAATGCTTGTCGTTTAAGTATTGGGAGTTTGGTGCCAGATTTATCTCCATAATGATACTGCCATGAAAATATCCATGCCAGAGAAAATCTAGAGAAGAAGTGCAGATCTATTGGGAACGGATCTGTCAGTTTGTCAAATTTTTCTGAAAATATTGTTAATCCTTCAAACACCATAGGTGGAAGGATATCAAGGATTGGTCCAAAATAATCCCACCATTTGATAAACCATTGAGGGAATTTATATTGAACATTTTGTTTAAAATAAATTAACCAAGAGTGTTTATTTTCTTTATTTTGCATAAAGAATACATTAGTCCAGGCTAATTCATAATCCCAGTAATTATAACCGATTGGATCATAAGGTTGGGAAAATTTAGTAACTTTGTTTGGGTTTCCATATTCTGATGGAGTAATTACTTTCAGAATCTGGATAGTTGAGTGAGTTATAAACTCGGGGTCTTTTGGACTTCTATAATGTTTGATTGAAATAGAGTTTGAATCAAGTAAAACAAACTCATAGAAATTTTGGAATTTATTTGAAGAAAGGGGTTTGAAATGAAATTGATTGCCTTTGAAGTCTTTGGGAAAGATCTTCGCAGGTACTTTGGTTGGCTTATTATCCCAGTAGGCTGGTTCCATCTGAATAACTTCTAGGAAATTGTTTTTTGGGATATATGGTGTTTGAGCTTTTGAATTTTGGGTAAAGATTGGTTTGGGTTGAATTTTTAGGGCCCTGTTTGGACGGTTAGAAATCTGCTTATTTTTTAAGTTATCAATCAAAACAGAAAGACTTTCTTCCTGTTCATCTTCAGAGGGTATTTCAGCCCAGGTTTTCTTTGGTAGATGAGTCAAACCTTGGTCTTGGAAGGCTTGAAGGGTTTGGATTGGCATAGCATAATCTGCTTTGGTTTGTTTAGAAGAGGAAGTATCCTCAACTCTTTGGGTGGATGACCCAGTTTGGGGTTGGGTTGATGACCCAGATTGTTCTTGGGTTGGAGACCCAGACTTTTCTGATTTTTTAGCTAACCCAGCAAGGATTAGCTTTCCTTTCCTCTCTTTAGAAGAGGTTGATTTTACCGATTTCGGCATTTCAGGACACTGTTTGAGGTTACCTTCCCTGCAGAAATTCACGAGTGAGATAATCAGGGAGAGAGTTTGAGGTGCCTTTGAGATATTCAATTTCAAAATCAAAAACACTTAAGATTGCTTGCCATCTAGCAAAAATTTGTTTAGATGCTAAATTCTTTACATCTTTTTGTAAAATGTCCTTTGCAGATTTGCAATCAACACGGATTAAAAACTTTTGATTTAGTAAATCAGATTGAAATTTTGAAATGCATAAAACAATTGCTAAAACTTCTTTTTTGACAGTGGAATATTTTTGTTGTGCTGAATTCCAATGCTTTGAAGTGTATGCAAGACTCTCTGTTTAAGAATGCCACCATAACCTATGTCTGAGGCATCAGTTTCAACAATTTTGAAAGCCTGAGGATTGGGAAGATAAAGACAAGGAAGTTCCTTTACCTTAGCTTTGACCTGTTTGACTACGTCAGTATGAACATCAGTCCAGGGAGGAGGGTCTTTCTTAAGACGATTATGGAGAGGCTTGATTAGATTATTAAGCTGAGGAAAGAAGTCAGCTACATAATTTAAACAACCAAGAAACTCTGAAATTCAGAGGGAGCATTCTTCAGTCCAAAAGGCATTACCTTCCATTCGTATTGACCAAACGGAACAGTAAAAGCTGTCTTGTAACATTCATTGTCATTGAGCTGGATTTGCCAAAACCCAGATTTCATGTCAAATTTAGAAAAGATTTTTACTG
>NW_026900122.1:0-13686 GCF_033153095.1 Gastrolobium bilobum
AAAAAACTTTCGAAAATTAGCTGAGGTGTCGCATTCTCCTTCAATCTCAGCTTTCTGTTCACAGTAGATGATGCCTTGAAAACTTACTTCTTTTCGATATAGTGAACAAAATATGTATGTTTGAATTTCTGTTCACACTAGAGGATTCTTTCCGTTTTAATGTAAAAAAAACTTTTGAAAATTAGCTGAGGTGTCGCATTCTCCTTAAATCTCAGCTTTCTGTTCACGCTAGAGGATGTCTTGAAAACTTACTTATTTTCGATATAGTGAACAGAATATGTATGTTTGAATTTCTGTTTACACTAGAGGATTCTTTCCGTTTTAATGTAAAAAAAACTTTCGAAAATTAGCTGAGGTGTCGCATTCTCCTTCAATCTCAGCTTTCTGTTCACACTAGATGATGCCTTGAAAACTTACTTCTTTTCGATATAGTGAACAAAATATGTATGTTTGAATTTCTGTTCACACTAGAGGATTCTTTCTGTTTTAATGTAAAAAAAACTTTTGAAAATTAGCTGAGCTATCGCATTCTCCTTAAATCTCAGTTTTTTGCTCACACTAAATGATGCCTTGAAAACTTACTTCTTTTCGATATAGTGAACAAAATATGTATGTTTGAATTTCTGTTCACACTAGAGGATTCTTTCTGTTTTAATGTAAAAAAATCTTTCAAAAATTAGCTGAGGTGTCGCATTCTGCTTAAATCTCAGCTTTCTGTTCACGCTAGAGGATGTCTTGAAAACTTACTTATTTTCGTTATAGTGAACAAAATATGTATGTTTGAATTTCTGTTTACACTAGAGGATTCTTTCCGTTTTAATGTAAAAAAAACTTTCGAAAATTAGCTGAGGTGTCGCATTCTCCTTAAATCTCAGCTTTCTGTTCACGCTAGAGGATGTCTTGAAAACTTACTTATTTTCGATATAGTGAACAAAATATGTATGTTTGAATTTCTGTTCACACTAGAGGATTCTTTCTGTTTTAATGTAAAAAAAACTTTTAAAAATTAGCTGAGCTATCGCATTCTCCTTAAATCTCAGTTTTTTGCTCACACTAAATGATGCCTTGAAAACTTACTTCTTTTCGATATAGTGAACAAAATATGTATGTTTGAATTTATGTTCACACTAGAGGATTCTTTCGGTTTTAATGTAAAAAAATCTTTCAAAAATTAGCTGAGGTGTCGCATTCTCCTTAAATCTCAGCTTTCTGTTCACGCTAGAGGATGTCTTGAAAACTTACTTATTTTCGTTATAGTGAACAAAATATGTATGTTTGAATTTCTGTTTACACTAGAGGATTCTTTCCGTTTTAATGTAAAAAAAACTTTCGAAAATTAGCTGAGGTGTCGCATTCTCCTTAAATCTCAGCTTTCTGTTCACGCTAGAGGATGTCTTGAAAACTTACTTATTTTCGATATAGTGAACAAAATATGTATGTTTGAATTTCTGTTCACACAAGAGGATTCTTTCCGTTTTAATGTAAAAAAATCTTTCAAAAATTAGCTGAGGTGTCGCATTCTCCTTAAATCTCAGCTTTCTGTTCACGCTAGAGGATGTCTTGAAAACTTACTTATTTTCGTTATAGTGAACAAAATATGTATGTTTGAATTTCTGTTTACACTAGAGGATTCTTTCCGTTTTAATGTAAAAAAAACTTTTGAAAATTAGCTGAGGTGTCGCATTCTCCTTAAATCTCAGCTTTCTGTTCACGCTAGAGGATGTCTTGAAAACTTACTTATTTTCGATATAGTGAACAAAATATGTATGTTTGAATTTCTGTTCACACTAGAGGATTCTTTCCGTTTTAATGTAAAAAAAACTTTTGAAAATTAGCTGAGGTGTCACATTCTCCTTAAATCTCAGCTTTCTGTTCACGCTAGAGGATGTCTTGAAAACTTACTTATTTTCGATATAGTGAACAAAATATGTATGTTTGAATTTCTTTTCACACTAGAGGATTCTTTCTGTTTTAATGTAAAAAAAACTTTTGAAAATTAGCTGAGGTGTCGCATTCTCCTTAAATCTCAGCTTTCTGTTCACGCTAGAGGATGTCTTGAAAACTTACTTATTTTCGATATAGTGAACAAAATATGTATGTTTGAATTTCTGTTCACACTAGAGGATTCTTTCTGTTTTAATGTAAAAAAAACTTTTGAAAATTAGCTGAGGTGTCGCATTCTCCTTAAATCTCAGCTTTCTGTTCACGCAAGAGGATGTCTTGAAAACTTACTTATTTTCGATATAGTGAACAAAATATGTATGTTTGAATTTCTGTTCACACAAGAGGATTCTTTCCGTTTTAATGTAAAAAAAACTTTTGAAAATTAGCTGAGGTGTCGCATTCTCCTTAAATCTCAGTTTTCTGTTCACGCTAGAGGATGTCTTGAAAACTTACTTTTTTTCGTTATAGTGAACAAAATATGTATGTTTGAATTTCTGTTTACACTAGTGGATTCTTTCCGTTTTAATGTAAAAAACTCTTTCGAAAATTAGCTGAGTAGTCGCATTCTCCTTAAATCTCAGCTTTTTGTTCACACTAGATGATGCCTTGAAAACTTACTTCTTTTCTATATAGTGAACAAAATATGTATGTTTGAATTTCTGTTCACACTAGAGGATTCTTTCCGTTTTAATGTAAAAAAAACTTTTGAAAATTAGCTGAGGTGTCGCATTCTCCTTAAATCTCAGCTTTCTGTTCACGCTAGAGGATGTCTTGAAAACTTACTTATTTTCGATATAGTGAACAAAATATGTATGTTTGAATTTCTGTTCACACTAGAGGATTCTTTCCGTTTTAATGTAAAAAAAACTTTTGAAAATTAGCTGAGGTGTCGCATTCTCCTTAAATCTCAGCTTTCTGTTCACGCTAGAGGATGTCTTGAAAACTTACTTATTTTCGATATAGTGAACAAAATATGTATGTTTGAATTTCTGTTCACACTAGAGGATTCTTTCCGTTTTAATGTAAAAAAAACTTTTGAAAATTAGCTGAGGTGTCGCATTCTCCTTAAATCTCAGCTTTCTGTTCACGCTAGAGGATGTCTTGAAAACTTACTTATTTGCGATATAGTGAACAAAATATGTATGTTTGAATTTCTGTTCACACTAGAGGATTCTTTCTGTTTTAATGTAAAAAAAACTTTTGAAAATTAGCTAAGGTGTCGCATTCTCCTTAAATCTCAGCTTTCTGTTCACGCAAGAGGATGTCTTGAAAACTTACTTATTTTCGATATAGTGAACAAAATATGTATGTTTGAATTTCTGTTCACACAAGAGGATTCTTTCCGTTTTAATGTAAAAAAAACTTTTGAAAATTAGCTGAGGTGTCGCATTCTCCTTAAATCTCAGTTTTCTGTTCACGCTAGAGGATGTCTTGAAAACTTACTTATTTTCGTTATAGTGAACAAAATATGTAAGTTTGAATTTCTTTTTACACTAGAGGATTCTTTCCGTTTTAATGTAAAAAAAACTTTCGAAAATTAGCTGAGGTGTCGCATTCTCCTTAAATCTCAGCTTTCTGTTCACGCTAGAGGATGTCTTGAAAACTTACTTATTTTCGATATAGTGAACAAAATATGTATGTTTGAATTTCTGTTCACACAAGAGGATTCTTTCCGTTTTAATGTAAAAAAATCTTTCAAAAATTAGCTGAGGTGTCGCATTCTCCTTAAATCTCAGCTTTCTGTTCACGCTAGAGGATGTCTTGAAAACTTACTTATTTTCGTTATAGTGAACAAAATATGTATGTTTGAATTTCTGTTTACACTAGAGGATTCTTTCCGTTTTAATGTAAAAAAAACTTTTGAAAATTAGCTGAGGTGTCGCATTCTCCTTAAATCTCAGCTTTCTGTTCACGCTAGAGGATGTCTTGAAAACTTACTTATTTTCGATATAGTGAACAAAATATGTATGTTTGAATTTCTTTTCACACTAGAGGATTCTTTCTGTTTTAATGTAAAAAAAACTTTTGAAAATTAGCTGAGGTGTCACATTATCCTTAAATCTCAGCTTTCTGTTCACGCTAGAGGATGTCTTGAAAACTTACTTATTTTTGATATAGTGAACAAAATATGTATGTTTGAATTTCTTTTCACACTAGAGGATTCTTTCTGTTTTAATGTAAAAAAAACTTTTGAAAATTAGCTGAGGTGTCACATTATCCTTAAATCTCAGCTTTCTGTTCACGCTAGAGGATGTCTTGAAAACTTACTTATTTTTGATATAGTGAACAAAATATGTATGTTTGAATTTCTTTTCACACTAGAGGATTCTTTCTGTTTTAATGTAAAAAAAACTTTTGAAAATTAGCTGAGGTGTCGCATTCTCCTTAAATCTCAGCTTTCTGTTCACGCTAGGATGTCTTGAAAACTTACTTATTTTCGATATAGTGAACAAAATATGTATGTTTGAATTTCTTTTCACACTAGAGGATTCTTTCCGTTTTAATGTAAAAAAAACTTTTGAAAATTAGCTGAGGTGTCACATTATCCTTAAATCTCAGCTTTCTGTTCACGCTAGAGGATGTCTTGAAAACTTACTTATTTGCGATATAGTGAACAAAATATGTATGTTTGAATTTCTGTTCACACTAGAGGATTCTTTCTGTTTTAATGTAAAAAAAACTTTTGAAAATTAGCTGAGGTGTCGCATTCTCCTTAAATCTCAGCTTTCTGTTCACGCAAGAGGATGTCTTGAAAACTTACTTATTTTCGATATAGTGAACAAAATATGTATGTTTGAATTTCTGTTCACACAAGAGGATTCTTTCCGTTTTAATGTAAAAAAAACTTTTGAAAATTAGCTGAGGTGTCGCATTCTCCTTAAATCTCAGTTTTCTGTTCACGCTAGAGGATGTCTTGAAAACTTACTTTTTTTCGTTATAGTGAACAAAATATGTATGTTTGAATTTCTGTTTACACTAGTGGATTCTTTCCGTTTTAATGTAAAAAACTCTTTCGAAAATTAGCTGAGTAGTCGCATTCTCCTTAAATCTCAGCTTTTTGTTCACACTAGATGATGCCTTGAAAACTTACTTCTTTTCGATATAGTGAACAAAATATGTATGTTTGAATTTCTGTTCACACTAGAGGATTCTTTCCGTTTTAATGTAAAAAAAACTTTTGAAAATTAGCTGAGGTGTCGCATTCTCCTTAAATCTCAGCTTTCTGTTCACGCTAGAGGATGTCTTGAAAACTTACTTATTTTCGATATAGTGAACAAAATATGTATGTTTGAATTTCTGTTCACACTAGAGGATTCTTTCCGTTTTAATGTAAAAAAAACTTTTGAAAATTAGCTGAGGTGTCGCATTCTCCTTAAATCTCAGCTTTCTGTTCACGCTAGAGGATGTCTTGAAAACTTACTTATTTTCGATATAGTGAACAAAATATGTATGTTTGAATTTCTGTTCACACTAGAGGATTCTTTCCGTTTTAATGTAAAAAAAACTTTTGAAAATTAGCTGACGTGTCACATTCTCCTTAAATCTCAGCTTTCTGTTCACGCTAGAGGATGTCTTGAAAACTTACTTATTTTCGATATAGTGAACAAAATATGTATGTTTGAATTTCTTTTCACACTAGAGGATTCTTTCTGTTTTAATGTAAAAAAAACTTTTGAAAATTAGCTGAGGTGTCGCATTCTCCTTAAATCTCAGCTTTCTGTTCACGCTAGAGGATGTCTTGAAAACTTACTTATTTGCGATATAGTGAACAAAATATGTATGTTTGAATTTCTGTTCACACTAGAGGATTCTTTCTGTTTTAATGTAAAAAAAACTTTTGAAAATTAGCTGAGGTGTCGCATTCTCCTTAAATCTCAGCTTTCTGTTCACGCAAGAGGATGTCTTGAAAACTTACTTATTTTCGATATAGTGAACAAAATATGTATGTTTGAATTTCTGTTCACACAAGAGGATTCTTTCCGTTTTAATGTAAAAAAAACTTTTGAAAATTAGCTGAGGTGTCGCATTCTCCTTAAATCTCAGTTTTCTGTTCACGCTAGAGGATGTCTTGAAAACTTACTTTTTTTCGTTATAGTGAACAAAATATGTATGTTTGAATTTCTGTTTACACTAGTGGATTCTTTCCGTTTTAATGTAAAAAACTCTTTCGAAAATTAGCTGAGTAGTCGCATTCTCCTTAAATCTCAGCTTTTTGTTCACACTAGATGATGCCTTGAAAACTTACTTCTTTTCGATATAGTGAACAAAATATGTATGTTTGAATTTCTGTTCACACTAGAGGATTCTTTCCGTTTTAATGTAAAAAAAACTTTTGAAAATTAGCTGAGGTGTCGCATTCTCCTTAAATCTCAGCTTTCTGTTCACGCTAGAGGATGTCTTGAAAACTTACTTATTTTCGATATAGTGAACAAAATATGTATGTTTGAATTTCTGTTCACACTAGAGGATTCTTTCCGTTTTAATGTAAAAAAAACTTTTGAAAATTAGCTGAGGTGTCGCATTCTCCTTAAATCTCAGCTTTCTGTTCACGCTAGAGGATGTCTTGAAAACTTACTTATTTT
The DNA here is from genome assembly GCF_033153095.1 of Gastrolobium bilobum. NCBI lineage: Eukaryota > Viridiplantae > Streptophyta > Magnoliopsida > Fabales > Fabaceae > Gastrolobium > Gastrolobium bilobum. The sequence continues at coordinate 6,528 of NW_026900122.1, forward strand.
CGATATAGTGAACAAAATATGTATGTTTGAATTTCTGTTCACACTAGAGGATTCTTTCCGTTTTAATGTAAAAAAAACTTTTGAAAATTAGCTGACGTGTCACATTCTCCTTAAATCTCAGCTTTCTGTTCACGCTAGAGGATGTCTTGAAAACTTACTTATTTTCGATATAGTGAACAAAATATGTATGTTTGAATTTCTTTTCACACTAGAGGATTCTTTCTGTTTTAATGTAAAAAAAACTTTTGAAAATTAGCTGAGGTGTCGCATTCTCCTTAAATCTCAGCTTTCTGTTCACGCTAGAGGATGTCTTGAAAACTTACTTATTTGCGATATAGTGAACAAAATATGTATGTTTGAATTTCTGTTCACACTAGAGGATTCTTTCTGTTTTAATGTAAAAAAAACTTTTGAAAATTAGCTGAGGTGTCGCATTCTCCTTAAATCTCAGCTTTCTGTTCACGCAAGAGGATGTCTTGAAAACTTACTTATTTTCGATATAGTGAACAAAATATGTATGTTTGAATTTCTGTTCACACAAGAGGATTCTTTCCGTTTTAATGTAAAAAAAACTTTTGAAAATTAGCTGAGGTGTCGCATTCTCCTTAAATCTCAGTTTTCTGTTCACGCTAGAGGATGTCTTGAAAACTTACTTTTTTTCGTTATAGTGAACAAAATATGTATGTTTGAATTTCTGTTTACACTAGTGGATTCTTTCCGTTTTAATGTAAAAAACTCTTTCGAAAATTAGCTGAGTAGTCGCATTCTCCTTAAATCTCAGCTTTTTGTTCACACTAGATGATGCCTTGAAAACTTACTTTTTTTCGATATAGTGAACAAAATATGTATGTTTGAATTTCTGTTCACACTAGAGGATTCTTTCCGTTTTAATGTAAAAAAAACTTTTGAAAATTAGCTGAGGTGTCGCATTCTCCTTAAATCTCAGCTTTCTGTTCACGCTAGAGGATGTCTTGAAAACTTACTTATTTTCGTTATAGTGAACAAAATATGTATGTTTGAATTTCTGTTTACACTAGAGGATTCTTTCTGTTTTAATGTAAAAAAAACTTTCGAAAATTAGCTGAGGTGTCGCATTCTCCTTAAATCTCAGCTTTCTGTTCACGCTAGAAGATGTCTTGAAAACTTACTTATTTTCGATATAGTGAACAAAATATGTATGTTTGAATTTCTGTTCACACTGGAGGATTCTTTCCGTTTTAATGTAAAAAAAACTTTCGAAAATTAGCTGAGGTGTCGCATTCTCCTTCAATCTCAGCTTTCTGTTCACAGTAGATGATGCCTTGAAAACTTACTTTTTTTCGATATAGTGAACAAAATATGTATGTTTGAATTTCTGTTCACACTAGAGGATTCTTTCCGTTTTAATGTAAAAAAAACTTTTGAAAATTAGCTGAGGTGTCGCATTCTCCTTAAATCTCAGCTTTCTGTTCACGCTAGAGGATGTCTTGAAAACTTACTTATTTTCGATATAGTGAACAGAATATGTATGTTTGAATTTCTGTTTACACTAGAGGATTCTTTCCGTTTTAATGTAAAAAAAACATTCGAAAATTAGCTGGGGTGTCGCATTCTCCTTCAATCTCGGCTTTCTGTTCACACTAGATGATGCCTTGAAAACTTACTTCTTTTCGATATAGTGAACAAAATATGTATGTTTGAATTTCTGTTCACACTACAGGATTCTTTCCATTTTAATGTAAAAAAAACTTTTGAAAATTAGCTGAGGTGTCGCATTCTCCTTAAATCTCAGCTTTCTGTTCACACTAGAGGATGTCTTGAAAACTTACTTCTTTTCCATGTAGTGAACAAAATATGTATGTTTGAATTTCTTTTCACACTAGAGGATTCTTTCCGTTTTAATTTAAAAAAACTTTTGAAAATTAGCTGAGGTGTCGCATTCTCCTTAAATCTCAGCTTTCTGTTCACGCTAGAGGATGTCTTGAAAACTTACTTATTTTCGATATAGTGAACAAAATATGTATGTTTGAATTTCGGTTTACACTAGAGGATTCTTTCCGTTTTAATGTAAAAAGAACTTTCAAAAATTAGTTGAGGTGTCGCATTCTCCTTAAATCTCAGTTTTTTGCTCACACTAGATGATGCCTTGAAAACTTACTTCTTTTCGATATAGTGAACAAAATACGTATGTTTGAATTTCTGTTCACACTAGAGGATTCTTTCCGTTTTAATGTAAAAAAAAACTTTTGAAAATTAGTTGAGGTGTCGCATTCTCCTTAAATCTCAGCTTTCTGTTCACGCTAGAGGATGTCTTGAAAACTTATATATTTTCGATATAGTGAACAAAATATGTATGTTTGAATTTCTGTTCACACTAAAGGATTCTTTCTGTTTTAATGTAAAAAAAACTTTTGAAAATTAGCTGAGGTGTGGCATTCTCCTTAAATCTCAGCTTTAGGTTCACGCAAGAGGATGCCTTGAAAACTTACTTCTTTTCGATATAGTGAACAAAATATGTATGTTTGAATTTCTGTTCACACTAAAGGATTCTTTCCGTTTTAATGTAAAAAAAAACTTTTGAAAATTAGTTGAGGTGTCGCATTCTCCTTAAATCTCAGTTTTTTGCTCACACTAGATGATGTCTTGAAAACTTACTTATTTTCGATATAGTGAACAAAATATGTATGTTTGAATTTCTGTTCACACTAGAGGATTCTTTCCGTTTTAATGTAAAAAAAACTTTTGAAAATTAGCTGAGGTGTCGCATTCTCCTTAAATCTCAGCTTTCTGTTCACGCTAGAGGATGTCTTGAAAACTTACTTATTTTCGATATAGTGAACAAAATATGTATGTTTGAATTTCTGTTCACACTAGAGGATTCTTTCTGTTTTAATGTAAAAAAAACTTTTGAAAATTAGCTGAGGTGTCGCATTCTCCTTAAATCTCAGCTTTCTGTTCACGCTAGAGGATGTCTTGAAAACTTACTTATTTTCGATATAGTGAACAAAATATGTATGTTTGAATTTCTGTTCACACTAGAGGATTCTTTCCTGTTTTAATGTAAAAAAAACTTTTGAAAATTAGCTGAGGTGTCGCATTCTCCTTAAATCTCAGCTTTCTGTTCACGCTAGAGGATGTCTTGAAAACTTACTTATTTTCGATATAGTGAACAAAATATGTATGTTTGAATTTCTGTTCACACTAGAGGATTCTTTCCGTTTTAATGTAAAAAAAACTTTTGAAAATTAGCTGAGGTGTCGCATTCTCCTTAAATCTCAGCTTTCTGTTCACACTAGAGGATGTCTTGAAAACTTACTTATTTTCGATATAGTGAACAAAATATGTATGTTTGAATTTCTGTTCACACTAGAGGATTCTTTCCGTTTTAATGTAAAAAAAACTTTTGAAAATTAGCTGAGGTGTCGCATTCTCCTTAAATCTCAGCTTTCTGTTCACGCTAGAGGATGTCTTGAAAACTTACTTATTTTCGATATAGTGAACAAAATATGTATGTTTGAATTTCTGTTTACACTAGAGGATTCTTTCCGTTTTAATGTAAAAAAAACTTTTGAAAATTAGCTGAGGTGTCGCATTCTCCTTAAATCTCAGCTTTCTGTTCACGCTAGAGGATGTCTTGAAAACTTACTTATTTTCGATATAGTGAACAAAATATGTATGTTTGAATTTCTGTTCACACTAGAGGATTCTTTCCGTTTTAATGTAAAAAAAACTTTCGAAAATTAGCTGAGGTGTCGCATTCTCCTTCAATCTCAGCTTTCTGTTCACAGTAGATGATGCCTTGAAACCTTACTTTTTTTCGATATAGTGAACAAACTATGTATGTTTGAATTTCTGTTCACACTAGAGGATTCTTTCCGTTTTAATGTAAAAAAAACTTTTGAAAATTAGCTGAGGTGTCGCATTCTCCTTAAATCTCAGCTTTCTGTTCACGCTAGAGGATGTCTTGAAAACTTACTTATTTTCGATATAGTGAACAGAATATGTATGTTTGAATTTCTGTTTACACTAGAGGATTCTTTCCGTTTTAATGTAAAAAAAACATTCGAAAATTAGCTGGGGTGTCGCATTCTCCTTCAATCTCGGCTTTCTGTTCACACTAGATGATGCCTTGAAAACTTACTTCTTTTCGATATAGTGAACAAAATATGTATGTTTGAATTTCTGTTCACACTACAGGATTCTTTCCATTTTAATGTAAAAAAAACTTTTGAAAATTAGCTGAGGTGTCGCATTCTCCTTAAATCTCAGCTTTCTGTTCACACTAGAGGATGTCTTGAAAACTTACTTCTTTTCCATGTAGTGAACAAAATATGTATGTTTGAATTTCTTTTCACACTAGAGGATTCTTTCCGTTTTAATGTAAAAAAAACTTTTGAAAATTAGCTGAGGTGTCGCATTCTCCTTAAATCTCAGCTTTCTGTTCACGCTAGAGGATGTCTTGAAAACTTACTTATTTTCGATATAGTGAACAAAATATGTATGTTTGAATTTCGGTTTACACTAGAGGATTCTTTCCGTTTTAATGTAAAAAGAACTTTCAAAAATTAGTTGAGGTGTCGCATTCTCCTTAAATCTCAGTTTTTTGCTCACACTAGATGATGCCTTGAAAACTTACTTCTTTTCGATATAGTGAACAAAATACGTATGTTTGAATTTCTGTTCACACTAGAGGATTCTTTCCGTTTTAATGTAAAAAAAAACTTTTGAAAATTAGTTGAGGTGTCGCATTCTCCTTAAATCTCAGCTTTCTGTTCACGCTAGAGGATGTCTTGAAAACTTATATATTTTCGATATAGTGAACAAAATATGTATGTTTGAATTTCTGTTCACACTAAAGGATTCTTTCTTTTTTAATGTAAAAAAAACTTTTGAAAATTAGCTGAGGTGTCGCATTCTCCTTAAATCTCAGCTATAGGTTCACGCTAAAGGATGCCTTGAAAACTTACTTCTTTTCGATATAGTGAACAAAATATGTATGTTTGAATTTCTGTTCACACTAAAGGATTCTTTCCGTTTTAATGTAAAAAAAAACTTTTGAAAATTAGTTGAGGTGTCGCATTCTCCTTAAATCTCAGTTTTTTGCTCACACTAGATGATGCCTTGAAAACTTACTTCTTTTCGATATAGTGAACAAAATATGTATGTTTGAATTTCTGTTCACACTAGAGGATTCTTTCCGTTTTAATGTAAAAAAAACTTTTGAAAATTAGCTGAGGTGTCGCATTCTCCTTAAATCTCAGCTTTCTGTTCACGCTAGAGGATGTCTTGAAAACTTACTTATTTTCGATATAGTGAACAAAATATGTATGTTTGAATTTATGTTCACAATAGAGGATTCTTTCCGTTTTAATGTAAAAAAAACTTTTGAAAATTAGCTGAGGTGTCGCATTCTCCTTAAATCTCAGCTTTCTGTTCACGCTAGAGGATGTCTTGAAAACTTACTTATTTTCGATATAGTGAACAAAATATGTATGTTTGAATTTCTGTTCACACTAGAGGATTCTTTCCGTTTTAATGTAAAAAAAACTTTTGAAAATTAGCTGAGGTGTCACATTCTCCTTAAATCTCAGCTTTCTGTTCACGCTAGAGGATGTCTTGAAAACTTACTTATTTTCGATATAGTGAACAAAATATGTATGTTTGAATTTCTTTTCACACTAGAGGATTCTTTCTGTTTTAATGTAAAAAAAACTTTTGAAAATTAGCTGAGGTGTCGCATTCTCCTTAAATCTCAGCTTTCTGTTCACGCTAGAGGATGTCTTGAAAACTTACTTATTTTCGATATAGTGAACAAAATATGTATGTTTGAATTTCTGTTCACACTAGAGGATTCTTTCCGTTTTAATGTAAAAAAAACTTTTGAAAATTAGCTGAGGTGTCGCATTCTCCTTAAATCTCAGCTTTCTGTTCACGCTAGAGGATGTCTTGAAAACTTACTTATTTTCGATATAGTGAACAAAATATGTATGTTTGAATTTCTGTTCACACTAGAGGATTCTTTCCGTTTTAATGTAAAAAAAACTTTTGAAAATTAGCTGAGGTGTCGCATTCTCCTTAAATCTCAGCTTTCTGTTCACGCTAGAGGATGTCTTGAAAACTTACTTATTTTCGATATAGTGAACAAAATATGTATGTTTGAATTTCTGTTCACACTAAAGGATTCTTTCTGTTTTAATGTAAAAAAAACTTTTGAAAATTAGCTGAGGTGTCGCATTCTCCTTAAATCTCAGCTTTCTGTTCACGCTAGAGGATGTCTTGAAAACTTACTTATTTTCGATATAGTGAACAAAATATGTATGTTTGAATTTCGGTTTACACTAGAGGATTCTTTCCGTTTTAATGTAAAAAGAACTTTCAAAAATTAGTTGAGGTGTCGCATTCTCCTTAAATCTCAGTTTTTTGCTCACACTAGATGATGCCTTGAAAACTTACTTCTTTTCGATATAGTGAACAAAATACGTATGTTTGAATTTCTGTTCACACTAGAGGATTCTTTCCGTTTTAATGTAAAAAAAAACTTTTGAAAATTAGTTGAGGTGTCGCATTCTCCTTAAATCTCAGCTTTCTGTTCACGCTAGAGGATGTCTTGAAAACTTATATATTTTCGATATAGTGAACAAAATATGTATGTTTGAATTTCTGTTCACACTAAAGGATTCTTTCTTTTTTAATGTAAAAAAAACTTTTGAAAATTAGCTGAGGTGTCGCATTCTCCTTAAATCTCAGCTATAGGTTCGTTTTAATGTAAAAAAAAAACTTTTGAAAATTAGTTGATTCGATATAGTGAACAAAATATGTATGTTTGAATTTCTGTTCACACTAGAGGATTCTTTCCGTTTTAATGTAAAAAAAACTTTTGAAAATTAGCTGAGGTGTCGCATTCTCCTTAAATCTCAGCTTTCTGTTCACGCTAGAGGATGTCTTGAAAACTTACTTATTTTCGATATAGTGAACAAAATATGTATGTTTGAATTTCTGTTCACACTAGAGGATTCTTTCCGTTTTAATGTAAAAAAAACTTTTGAAAATTAGCTGAGGTGTCGCATTCTCCTTAAATCTCAGCTTTCTGTTCACGCTAGAGGATGTCTTGAAAACTTACTTATTTTCGATATAGTGAACAAAATATGTATGTTTGAATTTCTGTTCACACTAAAGGATT
>NW_026900123.1:0-13757 GCF_033153095.1 Gastrolobium bilobum
CGGGGATCATAATATATTTTTCCACTTTGTGCTATATTTTCCCCTTTTTGTGTGTTTTTATTTTTTTTGTACCATTTCTTTTCTTTTCTTTTCTTTCTCTTTCTCTTTCTCTATTGGAGAGAGAAAAAAATAAAAAAAATAAAAAATAACTAAATACAAGTGTTGCATTCTTATTGGAAGGACCACAAATACAGGGATCATAATAAATTTTTCCACTTTGAGCTATATTTTCCCCTTTTTGTGTGTTTTTATTTTTCTGTACCATTTCTTTTCTTTTTTTTCTTTCTCTCTCTCCCTTGGAGAGAGACAAAAATAAAAAATAAATAAATAAAAGTGTTGCATTCTTATTGGAAGGACCTCAAATACGGGGATCATAATAAATTTCTCCACTTTGTGTTATATTTTCCCCTTTTGTGTGTTTTTATATTTTCCCCTTTTGTGTGTTTTTATTTTTTCTGTACCATTTCTTTTCTTTTCTTTTCTTTCTCTCCCTATTGGAGAGAGAAAAAAATAAAAAAATAAAAAATAAATAATTACAAGTGTTGCATTCTTATTGGAAGGACCACAAATACGGGGATCATAATAAATTTTTTCACATTGTGCTATCATTTCCCCTTTTTGTGTGCTTTATTTATTTTTTACCGTTTTTTTTCTCTCTCTATTGGAGAGAGAAAAAAAAAACAAAAAAATAAATACAAGTGTTGCATTCTTATTGGAAGGACCACAAATACGGGGATCGTAATAAATTTTTCCACTTTGTGCTATCTTTTCCCCTTTTGTGTGTTTTTATTTTTTCTGTACCATTTCTTTTCTTTTCTTTTCTTTATCTCTCTCTATGGGAGAGAGAAAAAAAATACAAGTGTTGCGTTCTTATTGGAAGGACCACAAATACGGGGATCATAATATATTTTTCTTCTTTGTGCTATATTTTCCCCTTTTTGTGTGTTTTTATTTTTTCTGTACCATTTCTTTTCTTTTCTTTTCTTTCTCTTTCTCTTTCTCTTTCTCTATTGGAGAGAGAAAAAAATAAAAAAAATAAAAAATAACTAAATACAAGTGTTGCATTCTTATTGGAAGGACCACAAATACAGGGATCATAATAAATTTTTCCACTTTGTGCTATCTTTTCCCCTTTTTGTGTGCTTTATTTTTCTGTACCATTTCTTTTCTTTTCTTTTCTTTCTCTCTCTATTGGAGATTGAAAAAAAAGAAAAATAAAAAAAATAAATACAAGTGTTGCGTTCTTATTGGAAGGACCACAAATACGGGGATCATAATAAATTTTTCCACTTTGTGCTATATTTTCCCCTTTTGTGTGTTTTTATTTTTTCTGTACCATTTCTTTTCTTTTCTCTCTCTACTGGAGAGAGAGAAAAAATAAAAAAATAAAAATTAAATAAATACAAGTGTTGCATTCTTATTGGAAGGACCACAAATACGGGGATCATAATAAATTTTTCCACTTTGTGCTATATTTTCCCCTTTTGTGTGTTTTTATTTTTTCTGTACCATTTCTTTTCTTTTCTTTTCTTTCTCTCCCTATTGGAGAGAGAAAAAAATAAAAAAATAAAAAATAAATAATTACAAGTGTTGCATTCTTATTGGAAGGACCACAAATACGGGGATCATAATAAATTTTTTCACATTGTGCTATCATTTCCCCTTTTTGTGTGCTTTATTTATTTTTTACCGTTTTTTTTTCTCTCTCTATTGGAGAGAGAAAAAAAGAAAAACAAAAAAATAAATACAAGTGTTGCATTCTTATTGGAAGGACCACAAATACGGGGATCGTAATAAATTTTTCCACTTTGTGCTATCTTTTCCCCTTTTGTGTGTTTTTATTTTTTCTGTACCATTTCTTTTCTTTTCTTTTCTTTATCTCTCTCTATGGGAGAGAGAAAAAAAATACAAGTGTTGCGTTCTTATTGGAAGGACCACAAATACGGGGATCATAATATATTTTTCTTCTTTGTGCTATATTTTCCCCTTTTTGTGTGTTTTTATTTTTTCTGTACCATTTCTTTTCTTTTCTTTTCTTTCTCTTTCTCTTTCTCTATTGGAGAGAGAAAAAAATAAAAAAAATAAAAAATAACTAAATACAAGTGTTGCATTCTTATTGGAAGGACCACAAATACAGGGATCATAATAAATTTTTCCACTTTGTGCTATCTTTTCCCCTTTTTGTGTGCTTTATTTTTCTGTACCATTTCTTTTCTTTTCTTTTCTTTCTCTCTATTGGAGATTGAAAAAAAAGAAAAATAAAAAAAATAAATACAAGTGTTGCGTTCTTATTGGAAGGACCACAAATACGGGGATCATAATAAATTTTTCCACTTTGTGCTATATTTTCCCCTTTTTGTGTGTTTTTATTTTTTCTGTACCATTTCTTTTCTTTTCTTTTCTTTTCTTTTCTTTCTCTCTCTATTGGAGAGAGAAAAAAATAAAAAAAAAGAAAAAATAAATAAATACAAGTGTTGCATTCTTATTGGAAGGACCACAAATACGGGGATCATAAATTTTTTTTCCACTTTGTGCTATCTTTTCCCCTTTTTGTGTGCTTTATTTTTCTGTAACATTTCTTTTCTTTTCTTTCTCTCTCTATTGGAGAGAGAAAAAAATAAAAAAATAAAAAATAAATAATTACAAGTGTTGCATTCTTAATGGAAGGACCACAAATACGGGGATCATAATAAATTTTTTCACATTGTGCTATCTTTTCCCCATTTTGTGTGCTTTATTTATTTTTTACCGTTTTTTTTCTCTCTCTATTGGAGAGAGAAAAAAAGAAAAACAAAAAAAATAAATACAAGTGTTGCGTTCTTATTGGAAGGACCACAAATACGGGGATCATAATAAATTTTTCCACTTTGTGCTATATTTTCCCCTTTTTGTGTGTTTTTATTTTTTCTGTACCATTTCTTTTCTTTTCTTTTCTTTCTCTCTCTATTGGAGAGAGAGAAAAATAAAAAAATAAAAAATAAATAATTACAAGTGTTGCATTCTTAATGGAAGGACCACAAATACGGGGATCATAATAAATTTTTTCACATTGTGCTATCTTTTCCCCATTTTGTGTGCTTTATTTATTTTTTACCGTTTTTTTCTCTCTCTATTGGAGAGAGAAAAAATGAAAAACAAAAAAATAAATACAAGTGTTGCATTCTTATTGGAAGGACCACAAATACGGGGATCATAATAAATTTTTCCACTTTGTGCTATCTTTTCCCCTTTTGTGTGCTTTATTTTTTCTGTTCCATTTCTTTTCTTTTCTTTTCTTTCTCTCTCTATTGGAGAGAGAAAACAAAGAAAAATAAAAAAAATAAATACAAGTGTTGCATTCTTATTGGAAGGACCACAAATACGGGGATCATAATAAATTTTTCCACTTTGTGCTATATTTTCCCCTTTTTGTGTGTTTTTATTTTTCTGTACCATTTCTTTTCTTTTCTTTTCTTTTCTTTCTCTCTCTATTGGAGAGAGAAAAAAATAAAAAAAATAAAAAAAATAAATACTAGTGTTGCATTCTTATTGGAAGGACCCCAAATACGGGGATCATAATAAATTTTTCCACTTTGTGCTATCTTTTCCCCTTTTTGTGTGCTTTATTTTTTCTGTACCATTTCTTTTTTTTCTTTCTCTCTCTATGGGAGAGAAAAAAAAGAAAAAATAAATAAATACAAGTGTTGCAATATTATTGGAAGGACCACAAATACGGGGATCATAATAAATTTTTCCACTTTGAGCTATATTTTCCCCATTTTGTGTGCTTTATTTTTTCTGTACCATTTCTTTTTTTTTCTCTTTATTGGAGAGAAACAAAAAAGAAAAAGAAAAAATAAATACAAGTGTGGCATTCTTATTGGAAGGACCACAAATACGAGGATCATAATAAGTTTTAATAAATTTTTCCACTTTGTGCTTTTCTTTCCCCTTTTTGTGTGCTTTATTTTTTCTGTACCATTTCTTTTCTTTTTTTTTCTTTCTCTCTCTCTATTGAGAGAAAAAAAGAAAAAAAAGAAAAGGAGAAATAAATACAAGTGTTGTATTCTTATTGGAAGGACCACAATTACGGGGATCATAATAAATTTTTCCACTTTGTGCTATTTTTTTCCATTTTTTTGTGCTTTATTTTTTCTGTACCATTTCTTTTCTTTTCTTTTTCTTTCTCTCTCTATTGGAGAGAGAAAAAAAGAAATAATAAATACAAGTGTTGCATTCTTATTGGAAGGACCACAAATACGGGGATCATAATAAAATTTTCCTCTTTGTGCTATATTTTCCCCTTTTTGTGTGTTTTTATTTTTTCTGTACCATTTCTTTTCTTTTCTTTTCTTTCTCTCTCTATTGGAGAGAGAAAAAAATAAAAAAAAAGAAAAAATAAATAAATACAAGTGTTGCATTCTTATTGGAAGGACCACAAATACGGGGATCATAAATTTTTTTTCCACTTTATGCTATCTTTTCCCCTTTTTGTGTGCTTTATTTTTTCTGCACTATTTCTTTTCTTTTCTTTTCGTTTTCTCTCTATTGGAGAGAGAAAAAAATAAAAAAATAAAAAATAAATAATTACAAGTGTTGCATTCTTAATGGAAGGACCACAAATACGGGGATCATAATAAATTTTTTCACATTGTGCTATCTTTTCCCCATTTTGTGTGCTTTATTTATTTTTTACCGTTTTTTTTCTCTCTCTATTGGAGAGAGAAAAAAAGAAAAACAAAAAAAATAAATACAAGTGTTGCGTTCTTATTGGAAGGACCACAAATACGGGGATCATAATAAATTTTTCCACTTTGTGCTATATTTTCCCCTTTTTGTGTGTTTTTATTTTTTCTGTACCATTTATTTTCTTTTCTTTTCTTTCTCTCTCTATTGGAGAGAGAAATAAATAAAAAAATAAAAAATAAATAATTACAAGTGTTGCATTCTTAATGGAAGGACCACAAATACGGGGATCATAATAAATTTTTTCACATTGTGCTATCTTTTCCCCATTTTGTGTGCTTTATTTATTTTTTACCGTTTTTTTCTCTCTCTATTGGAGAGAGAAAAAAAGAAAAACAAAAAAATAAATACAAGTGTTGCATTCTTATTGGGAGGACCACAAATACGGGGATCATAATAAATTTTTCCACTTTGTGCTATCTTTTCCCCTTTTGTGTGCTTTATTTTTTCTGTTCCATTTCTTTTCTTTTCTTTTCTTTCTCTCTCTATTGGAGAGAGAAAACAAAGAAAAATAAAAAAAATAAATACAAGTGTTGCATTCTTATTGGAAGGACCACAAATACGGGGATCATAATAAATTTTTCCACTTTGTGCTATATTTTCCCCTTTTTGTGTGTTTTTATTTTTCTGTACCATTTCTTTTCTTTTCTTTTCTTTTCTTTCTCTCTCTATTGGAGAGAGAAAAAAATAAAAAAAATAAAAAAAATAAATACTAGTGTTGCATTCTTATTGGAAGGACCACAAATACGGGGATCATAATAAATTTTTCCACTTTGTTCTATATTTTCCCCTTTTTGTGTGTTTTTATTTTTTCTGTACCATTTCTTTTTTTTTTCTTTTCTTTCTCTCCCTCTAATGGAGAGAAAAAATAAATAAATAAATAAATACAAGTGTTGCATTCTTATTGGAAGTACCACCAATACGGGGATCATAATAAATTTTTCCACTTTGTGTTATCTTTTCCCCTTTTTGTGTGCTTTATTTTTCTGTACCATTTCTTTGTTTTTCTCTCTCTATGGGAGAGAGAAAAAAAAAAATAAATACAAGTGTTGCATTCTTATTAGAAGGACCAAAAATACGGGGATCTTAATAAATTTTTTCCACTTTGTGCTATCTTTTCCCCTTTTTGTGTGCTTTATTTTTTCTATACCATTTCTTTTTTTTTTCTCTCTATTGGAGTGAGAAAAAAAGAAAAAATAATAAATACAAGTGTTGCATTCTTATTGGAAGGACCACAAATATGGGGATCATAATAAATTTTTTCACAATTTGCTATCTTTTCCCCTTTTGTGTGTTTTATTTTTTCTGTACCATTTCTTTTCTTTTCTTTCTCTCTCTATTGGAGAGAGAAAAAAAGAAAAAAGAAAACAAAAAATAAATACAAGTGTTGCATTCTTATTGGAAGGACCACAAATACTAGGATCATAATAAATTTTTCCACTTTGTGCTATCTTTTTCCCTTTTTGTGTGCTTTATTTTTTCTGTACCATTTCTTTTCTTTTCTTTCTCTCTCTATTGGAGAGAGAAAAAAGAAAAAATAAAAGAAAAAATAAATACAAGTGTTGCATTCTTATTGGTAGGACCACAAATACGGGGATCATAATAAATTTTTCCACTTTGTGCTATCTTTTCCCCTTTTTGTGTGCTTTATTTTTTCTGTACCATTTCTTTTTTTTTCTTTTTCTCTATTGGAGTGAGAAAAAACGAAAAAAAAATAAATACAGGTGTTGCATTCTTATTGGAAGGACCACAAATACGTGTATCATAATAAATTTTTTCACTTTGTGCTATATTTTCCCCTTTTTGTGTGCTTTATTTTTTCTGTACCATTTCTTTGTTTTTCTCTCTCTATGGGAGAGAGAAAAAAAGAAAAAAAAATAAATACAAGTGTTGCATTCTTATTAGAAGGACCAAAAATACGGGGATCATAATAAATTTTTTCCACTTTGTGCTATCTTTTCCCCTTTTTGTGTGCTTTATTTTTTCTGTACCATTTCTTTTTTTTTTCTCTCTATTGGAGTGAGAAAAAAAGAAAAAAAAATAAATACAAGTGTTGCATTCTTATTAGAAGGACCAAAAATACGGGGATCATAATAAATTTTTTCCACTTTGTGCTATCTTTTCCCCTTTTTGTGTGCTTTATTTTTTCTGTACCATTTCTTTTTTTTTCTCTCTATTGGAGTGAGAAAAAAAGAAAAAAAAATAAATACAAGTGTTGCATTCTTATTGGAAGGACCACAAATATGGGGATCATAATAAATTTTTTCACATTGTGCTATCTTTTCCCCTTTTGTGTGTTTTATTTTTTCTGTACCATTTCTTTTCTTTTCTTTCTCTCTCTATTGGAGAGAGAAAAAAAGAAAAAAGAAAACAAAAAATAAATACAAGTGTTGCATTCTTATTGGAAGGACCACAAATACTAGGATCATAATAAATTTTTCCACTTTGTGCTATCTTTTTCCCTTTTTGTGTGCTTTATTTTTTCTGTACCATTTCTTTTCTTTTCTTTCTTTCTCTATTGGAGAGAGAAAAAAAAAAAAAAATAAAAAATAAAAAAATACAAGTGTTGCATTCTTATTGGAAGGACCACAAATACGGGGATCATAATAAATTTTTCCACTTTGTGCTATCTTTTCCCCTTTTTGTGTGCTTTATTTTTTCTGTACCATTTCTTTTCTTTCTCTCTCTATTGGAGAGAGAAAAAAAATAAAAAAATAAATACAAGTGTTGCATTCTTATTGGAAGGACCACAAATACGGGGATCACAATAAATTTTTCCACTTTGTGCTATATTTTCCCCTTTTTGTGTGTTTTTATTTTTTCTGTACCATTTCTTTTCTTTCTCTCTCTATTGGAGAGAGAAAAAAATAAAAAAATAAAAAATAAATAAATACAAGTGTTGCATTCTTATTGGAAGGGCCACAATTATGGGGATCATAATAAATTTTTCCACTTTGTGCTATCTTTTCCCCTTTTTGTGTGCTTTATTTTTTTTTACCGGTTTTTTTTCTTTTTCTCTCTATTTGTGAGAGAAAAAAAAGAAAAATAAAAATAAATAAATACAAGTGTTGCATTCTTATTGGAAGGACCACAAATACGGGGATCATAATAAATTTTTACACTTTGTTCTATATTTTCCCCTTTTTGTGTGTTTTTATTTTTTCTGTACCATTTCTTTTTTTTTTCTTTTCTTTCTCTCCCTCTAATGGAGAGAAAAAATAAATAAATAAATAAATACAAGTGTTGCATTCTTATTGGAAGGACCACAAATATGGGGATCATAATAAATTTTTCCACTTTGTGCTATCTTTTTCCCTTCTTGTGTGCTTTATTTTTCTGTACCATTTCTTTGTTTTCTTTCTCTCTCTATTGGAGAGAGAAAAAAAGAAAAAAAAATAAATACAAGTGTTGCATTCTTATTGGAAGGACCACAAATACGGGGATCATAATAATTTTTTCCACTTTGTGCTATCTTTTCCCCTTTTTGTGTGCTTTATTTTTTTTGTACCATTTCTTTTTTTTTCTTTCTCTCTATTGGAGTGAGAAAAAAAAATAAATAAATACAGGTGTTGCATTCTTATTGGAAGGACCACAAATATGGGGATCATAATAAATTTTTTCACAATTTGCTATCTTTTCCCCTTTTGTGTGTTTTATTTTTTCTGTACCATTTCTTTTCTTTTCTTTCTCTCTCTATTGGAGAGAGAAAAAAAGAAAAAAGAAAACAAAAAATAAATACAAGTGTTGCATTCTTATTGGAAGGACCACAAATACTAGGATCATAATAAATTTTTCCACTTTGTGCTATCTTTTTCCCTTTTTGTGTGCTTTATTTTTTCTGTACCATTTCTTTTCTTTTCTTTCTCTCTCTATTGGGAGAGAGAAAAGAAAAAATAAAAGAAAAAATAAATACAAGTGTTGCATTCTTATTGGTAGGACCACAAATACGGGGATCATAATAAATTTTTCCACTTTGTGCTATCTTTTCCCCTTTTTGTGTGCTTTATTTTTTCTGTACCATTTCTTTTTTTTTCTTTTTCTCTATTGGAGTGAGAAAAAACGAAAAAAAAATAAATACAGGTGTTGCATTCTTATTGGAAGGACCACAAATACGTGTATCATAATAAATTTTTTCACTTTGTGCTATATTTTCCCCTTTTTGTGTGCTTTATTTTTTCTGTACCATTTCTTTGTTTTTCTCTCTCTATGGGAGAGAGAAAAAAAGAAAAAAAAATAAATACAAGTGTTGCATTCTTATTAGAAGGACCAAAAATACGGGGATCATAATAAATTTTTTCCACTTTGTGCTATCTTTTCCCCTTTTTGTGTGCTTTATTTTTTCTGTACCATTTTTTTTTTTTCTCTCTATTGGAGTGAGAAAAAAAGAAAAAAAAATAAATACAAGTGTTGCATTCTTATTAGAAGGACCAAAAATACGGGGATCATAATAAATTTTTTCCACTTTGTGCTATCTTTTCCCCTTTTTGTGTGCTTTATTTTTTCTGTACCATTTCTTTTTTTTTCTCTCTATTGGAGTGAGAAAAAAAGAAAAAAAAATAAATACAAGTGTTGCATTCTTATTGGAAGGACCACAAATATGGGGATCATAATAAATTTTTTCACATTGTGCTATCTTTTCCCCTTTTGTGTGTTTTATTTTTTCTGTACCATTTCTTTTCTTTTCTTTCTCTCTCTATTGGAGAGAAAAAAAGAAAAAAGAAAACAAAAAATAAATACAAGTGTTGCATTCTTATTGGAAGGACCACAAATACTAGGATCATAATAAATTTTTCCACTTTGTGCTATCTTTTTCCCTTTTTGTGTGCTTTATTTTTTCTGTACCATTTCTTTTCTTTTCTTTCTCTCTCTATTGGAGAGAGAAAAAAGAAAAAATAAAAGAAAAAATAAATACAAGTGTTGCATTCTTATTGGAAGGACCACAAATACGGGGATCATAATAAATTTTTCCACTTTGTGCTATCTTTTCCCCTTTTTGTGTGCTTTATTTTTTCTGTACCATTTTTTTTTTTTTTTCTCTATTGAAGTGAGAAAAAAAAAAATAAATAAATACAGGTGTTGCATTCTTATTGGAAGGACCACAAATACGGGGATCATAATAAATTTTTTCACTTTGTGCTATCTTTTCCCCTTTTTGTGTGCTTTATTTTTTCTGTACCATTTCTTTTTTTTTTCTTTTCTTTCTCTCTCTATTGCAGAGAGAAAAAAAATAAAAAAATAAATACAAGTGTTGCATTCTTATTGGAAGGACCACAAATACGGGGATCACAATAAATTTTTCAACTTTGTGCTATATTTTCCCCTTTTTGTGTGTTTTTATTTTTTCTGTACCATTTCTTTTCTTTCTCTCTCTATTGGAGAGAGAAAAAAATAAAAAAATAAAAAATAAATAAATACAAGTGTTGCATTCTTATTGGAAGGGCCACAATTATGGGGATCATAATAAATTTTTCCACTTTGTGCTATCTTTTCCCCTTTTTGTGTGCTTTATTTTTTTTTACCGTTTTTTTTCTTTTTCTCTCTATTTGTGAGAGAAAAAAAAGAAAAAGAAAAATAAATAAATACAAGTGTTGCATTCTTATTGGAAGGACCACAAATACGGGGATCATAATAAATTTTTCCACTTTGTTCTATATTTTCCCCTTTTTGTGTGTTTTTATTTTTTCTGTACCATTTCTTTTTTTTTCTTTTCTTTCTCTCCCTCTAATGGAGAGAAAAAATAAATAAATAAATAAATACAAGTGTTGCATTCTTATTGGAAGTACCACCAATACGGGGATCATAATAAATTTTTCCACTTTGTGTTATCTTTTCCCCTTTTTGTGTGCTTTATTTTTCTGTACCATTTCTTTGTTTTTCTCTCTCTATGGGAGAGAGAAAAAAAGAAAAAAAAATAAATACAAGTGTTGCATTCTTATTAGAAGGACCAAAAATACGGGGATCTTAATAAATTTTTTCCACTTTGTGCTATCTTTTCCCCTTTTTGTGTGCTTTATTTTTTCTATACCATTTCTTTTTTTTTTTCTCTCTATTGGAGTGAGAAAAAAAGAAAAAATAATAAATACAAGTGTTGCATTCTTATTGGAAGGACCACAAATACTAGGATCATAATAAATTTTTCCACTTTGTGCTATCTTTTTCCCTTTTTGTGTGCTTTATTTTTTCTGTACCATTTCTTTTCTTTTCTTTCTCTCTCTATTGGAGAGAGAAAAAAAGAAAAAAGAAAACAAAAAATAAATACAAGTGTTGCATTCTTATTGGAAGGACCACAAATACTAGGATCATAATAAATTTTTCCACTTTGTGCTATCTTTTTCCCTTTTTGTGTGCTTTATTTTTTCTGTACCATTTCTTTTCTTTTCTTTCTCTCTCTATTGGAGAGAGAAAAAAAGAAAAAATAAAAGAAAAAATAAATACAAGTGTTGCATTCTTATTGGTAGGACCACAAATACGGGGATCATAATAAATTTTTCCACTTTGTGCTATCTTTTCCCCTTTTTGTGTGCTTTATTTTTTCTATACCATTTCTTTTTTTTTTCTCTCTATTGGAGTGAGAAAAAAAGAAAAAATAATAAATACAAGTGTTGCATTCTTATTGGAAGGACCACAAATATGGGGATCATAATAAATTTTTTCACAATTTGCTATCTTTTCCCCTTTTGTGTGTTTTATTTTTTCTGTACCATTTCTTTTCTTTTCTTTCTCTCTCTATTGAGAGAGAGAAAAAGAAAAAAGAAAACAAAAAATAAATACAAGTGTTGCATTCTTATTGGAAGGACCACAAATACTAGGATCATAATAAATTTTTCCACTTTGTGCTATCTTTTTCCCTTTTTGTGTGCTTTATTTTTTCTGTACCATTTCTTTTCTTTTCTTTCTCTCTCTATTGGAGAGAGAAAAAAAGAAAAAATAAAAGAAAAAATAAATACAAGTGTTGCATTCTTATTGGTAGGACCACAAATACGGGGATCATAATAAATTTTTCCACTTTGTGCTATCTTTTCCCCTTTTTGTGTGCTTTATTTTTTCTGTACCATTTCTTTTTTTTTCTTTTTCTCTATTGGAGTGAGAAAAAACGAAAAAAAAATAAATACAGGTGTTGCATTCTTATTGGAAGGACCACAAATACGTGTATCATAATAAATTTTTTCACTTTGTGCTATATTTTCCCCTTTTTGTGTGCTTTATTTTTTCTGTACCATTTCTTTGTTTTTCTCTCTCTATGGAGAGAGAGAAAAAAGAAAAAAAAATAAATACAAGTGTTGCATTCTTATTAGAAGGACCAAAAATACGGGGATCATAATAAATTTTTTCCACTTTGTGCTATCTTTTCCCCTTTTTGTGTGCTTTATTTTTTCTGTACCATTTCTTTTTTTTTTCTCTCTATTGGAGTGAGAAAAAAAGAAAAAAAAATAAATACAAGTGTTGCATTCTTATTAGAAGGACCAAAAATACGGGGATCATAATAAATTTTTTCCACTTTGTGCTATCTTTTCCCCTTTTTGTGTGCTTTATTTTTTCTGTACCATTTCTTTTTTTTTCTCTCTATTGGAGTGAGAAAAAAAGAAAAAAAAATAAATACAAGTGTTGCATTCTTATTGGAAGGACCACAAATATGGGGATCATAATAAATTTTTTCACATTGTGCTATCTTTTCCCCTTTTGTGTGTTTTATTTTTTCTGTACCATTTCTTTTCTTTTCTTTCTCTCTCTATTGGAGAGAGAAAAAAAGAAAAAATAAAACAAAAAATAAATACAAGTGTTGCATTCTTATTGGAAGGACCACAAATACTAGGATCATAATAAATTTTTCCACTTTGTGCTATCTTTTTCCCTTTTTGTGTGCTTTATTTTTCTGTACCATTTCTTTTCTTTTCTTTCTCTCTCTATTGGAAAGAGAAAAAGAAAAAATAAAAGAAAAAATAAATACAAGTGTTGCATTCTTATTGGAAGGACCACAAATACGGGGATCATAATAAATTTTTCCACTTTGTGCTATCTTTTCCCCTTTTTGTGTGCTTTATTTTTTCTGTACCATTTCTTTTTTTTTCTTTTTCTCTATTGAAGTGAGAAAAAAAGAAAAATAAATAAATACAGGTGTTGCATTCTTATTGGAAGGACCACAAATACGTGTATCATAATAAATTTTTTCACTTTGTGCTATATTTTCCCCTTTTTGTGTGGTTTATTTTTTCTGTACCATTTCTTTTTTTTTCTTTTCTTTCTCTCTCTATTGCAGAGAGAAAAAAAATAAAAAAATAAATACAAGTGTTGCATTCTTATTGGAAGGACCACAAATACGGGGATCACAATAAATTTTTCAACTTTGTGCTATATTTTCCCCTTTTTGTGTGTTTTTATTTTTTCTGTACCATTTCTTTTCTTTCTCTCTCTATTGGAGAGAGAAAAAAATAAATAAATACAAGTGTTGCATTCTTATTGGAAGGGCCACAATTATGGGGATCATAATAAATTTTTCCACTTTGTGCTATCTTTTCCCCTTTTTGTGTGCTTTATTTTTTTTTACCGTTTTTTTTCTTTTTCTCTCTATTTGTGAGAGAAAAAAAGAAAAAGAAAAATAAATAAATACAAGTGTTGCATTCTTATTGGAAGGACCACAAATACGGGGATCATAATAAATTTTTCCACTTTGTTCTATATTTTCCCCTTTTTGTGTGTTTTTATTTTTTCTGTACCATTTCTTTTTTTTTCTTTTCTTTCTCTCCCTCTAATGGAGAGAAAAATAAATAAATAAATAAATACAAGTGTTGCATTCTTATTGGAAGTACCACCAATACGGGGATCATAATAAATTTTTCCACTTTGTGTTATCTTTTCCCCTTTTTGTGTGCTTTATTTTTCTGTACCATTTCTTTTTTTTTTTCTCTCTATTGGAGTGAGAAAAAAAGAAAAAATAATAAATACAAGTGTTGCATTCTTATTGGAAGGACCACAAATACTAGGATCATAATAAATTTTTTCACATTGTGCTATCTTTTCCCCTTTTGTGTGTT
>NW_026900124.1:0-13768 GCF_033153095.1 Gastrolobium bilobum
ATATTGAAAATAAGTAAGTTTTCAAGACATCCTCTAGCGTGAACAGAAAGCTGAGATTTTAGGAGAATGCGACACCTCAGCTAATTTTCAAAAGTTTTTTTTACATTAAAACGGAAAGAATCCTCTAGTGTGAACAGAAATTCAAACATACATATTTTGTTCACTATATCGAAAAGAAGTAAGTTTTCAAGACATCCTCTAGAGTGAACATAAACCCGAGATTTAAGGAGAATGCGACACCTCAGCTAATTTTCAAAAGTTTTTTTTACATTAAAACGGAAAGAATCCTTTAGTGTGAACCGAAATTCAAACATACATATTTTGTTCACGATATTGAAAATAAGTAAATTTTCAAGACATCCTCTAGCGTGAACAGAAAGCAGAGATTTAAGGAGAATGCGACACCTCAGCTAATTTTCAAAAGTTTTTTTTACATTAAAACGGAAAGAATCCTCTAGTGTGAACAGAAATTCAAACATACATATTTTGTTCCCTACATGGAAAAGAGGTAACTTTTCAAGACATCCTCTAGCGTGAACAGAAAGCTGAGATTTAAGGAGAATGCGACACCTCGGCAAATTTTCAAAAGTTTTTTTTACATTAAAACGGAAAGAATCCTCTAGTGTGAACAGAAATTCAAACATACATATTTTGTTCACTACATGGAAAAGAAGTAAGTTTTCAAGACATCCTCTAGCGTGAACAGAAAGCTGAGATTTAAGGAGAATGCGACACCTCAGCTAATTTTCAAAAGTTTTTTTTACATTAAAACGGAAAGAATCCTCTAGTGTGAACAGAAATTCAAACATACATATTTTGTTCACTATATCGAAAATAAGTAAGTTTTCAAAACATACTCTAGCGTGAACAGAAAGCTGAGATTTAAGGAGAATGCGACACCTCAACTAATTTTCAAAAGTTTTTCTTACATTAAAACGGAAAGAATCCTCTATTGTGAACAGAAATTCAAACATACATATTTTGTTCACTATATCGAAAAGAAGTAAGTTTTATAGACATCCTCTAGCGTGAACAGAAAGCTGAGATTTAAGGAGAATGCGACCCCTCAGCTAATTTTCAAAAGTTTTTTTTACATTGAAACGGAAAGAATCCTCTAGTGTGAACAGAAATTCAAACATACATATTTTGTTCACTACATGGAAAAGAAGTAAGTTTTCAAGACATCCTCTAGTGTGAACAGAAAGCTGAGATTTAAGGAGAATGCGACACCTCAGCTAATTTTCAAAAGTTTTTTTTACATTAAAACGGAAAGAATCCTCTAGTGTGAACAGAAATTCAAACATACATATTTTGTTCACTACATGGAAAAGAAGTAAGTTTTCAAGACATCCTCTAGCGTGAACAGAAAGCTGAGATTTAAGGAGAATGCGACACCTCGGCTAATTTTCAAAAGTTTTTTTTACATTAAAACGGAAAGAATCCTCTAGTGTGAACAAAAATTCAAACATACATATTTTGTTCACTACATGGAAAAGAAGTAAGTTTTCAAGACATAATCTAGCGTGAACAGAAAGCTGAGATTTAAGGAGAATGCGACACCTCACCTAATTTTCAAAAGTTTTTTTTACATTAAAACGGAAAGAATCCTCTAGTGTGAACAGAAATTAAAACATACATATTTTGTTCACTATATGGAAAATAAGTAAATTTTCAAGACATCCTCTAGCGTGAACAGAAAGCAGAGATTTAAGGAGAATGCGACACCTCACCTAATTTTCAAAAGTTTTTTTTTTACATTAAAACAGAAAGAATCCTCTAGTGTGAACAGAAATTCAAACATACATATTTTGTTCACTACATGGAAAAGAAGTAAGTTTTCAAGACATCCTCTAGTGTGAACAGAAAGCTGAGATTTAAGGAGATTGCGACACCTCAGCTAATTTTCAAAAGTTATTTTTACATTAAAATGGAAAGAATCCTCTAGTGTGAACAGAAATTCAAACATACATATTTTGTTCACTATATCGAAAATAAGTAAGTTTTCAAGACATCCTCTAGCATGAACAGAAAGCTGAGATTTAAGGAGAATGCGACACCTCAGCTAATTTTCAAAAGTTTTTTTTACATTAATATGGAAAGAATCCTCTAGTGTGAACAGAAATTCTAACATAAATATTTTGTTCACTATATCGAAAAGAAGAAAGTTTTATAGACATCCTCTAGTGTGAACAGAAAGCCGAGATTTAACGAGAATGCGACACCTCAGCTAATTTTCAAAAGTTTTTTTTACATTAAAACGGAAAGAATCCTCTAGTGTGAACAGAAATTCAAACATACATATTTTGTTCACTATATTGAAAATAAGTAAGTTTTCAAGAAATCCTCTAGCGTGAACAGAAAGCTGAGATTTAAGGAGAATGCGACACCTCAGCTAATTTTCAAAAAAAAATTTACATTAAAACGGAAAGAATCCTCTAGTGTGAACAGAAATTCAAACATACATATTTTGTTCACTATATCGAAAAGAAGTAAGTTTATAGACATCCTCTAGCGTGAACAGAAAGCTGAGATTTAAGGAGAATGCGACACCTCAGCTAATTTTCAAAAGTTTTTTGTACATTAAAACGGAAAGAATCCTCTAGTGTGAACAGAAATTCAAACATACATATTTTGTTCACTATATCAAAAATAAGTAAGTTTTCAAGACATCCTCTAACGTGAACAGAAAGCTGAGATTTAAGGAGAATGTGACACCTCAGCTAATGTTCAAAAGTTTTTTTTACATTAAAACAGAAAGAATCCTCTAGTGTGAACAGAAATTCAAACATACATATTTTGTTCACTGCATAGAAAAGAAGTAAGTTTTCAAAACATCCTCTAGCGTGAACAGAAAACTGAGATTTAAGGAGAATGCGACACCTCAGCTAATTTTCAAAAAATTTTTTACATTAAAACGGAAAGAATCCTCTAGTGTGAACAGAAATTCAAACATACATATTTTGTTCACTATATCGAAAAGAAGTAAGTTTTATAGACATCCTCTAGTGTGAACAGAAAGCTGAGATTTAAGGAGAATGCGACACCTCAGCTAATTTTCAAAAGTTTTTTTTTACATTAAAACGGAAAGAATCCTCTAGTGTGAACAGAAATTCAAACATACATATTTTGTTCACTACATGGAAAAGAAGTAAGTTTTCAAGACATCCTCTAGCGTGAACAGAAAGCTGAGATTTAAGGAGAATGCGACACCTCACCTAATTTTCAAAAGTTTTTTTTTACATTAAAACAGAAAGAATCCTCTAGTGTGAACAGAAATTCAAACATACATATTTTGTTCACTACATGGAAAAGAAGTAAGTTTTCAAGACATCCTCTAGTGTGAACAGAAAGCTGAGATTTAAGGAGAATGCGACACCTCAGCTAAGTTTCATAAGTTTTTTTTACATTAAAACGGAAAGAATCCTCTAGTGTGAACAGAAATTCAAACGTACATATTTTGTTCACTACATGGAAAAGAAGTAAGTTTTCACATCCTCTAGCGTGAACAGAAAGCTGAGATTTAAGGAGAATGCGACACCTCACCTAATTTTCAAAAGTTTTTTTTACATTAAAACGGAAAGAATCCTCTAGTGTGAACAGAAATTCAAACATACATATTTTGTTCACTACATGGAAAAGAAGAAAGTTTTCAAGACATCCTCTAGCGTGAACAGAAAGCTGAGATTTAAGGAGAATGCGACACCTCGGGTAATTTTCAAAAGTCTTTTTTACATTAAAACGGAAAGAATCCTGTAGTGTGAACAGAAATTCAAACATACATATTTTGTTCACTACATGGAAAAGAAGTAAGTTTTCAAGACATCCTCTGGCGTGAACAGAAAGCTGAGATTTAAGGAGAATGTGACACCTCACCTAATTTTCAAAAGTTTTTTTTACATTAAAACGGAAAGAATCCTCTAGTGTGAACAGAAATTCAAACATACATATTTTGTTCACTACATGGAAAATAAGTAAGTTTTCAAAACATACTCTAGCGTGAACAGAAAGCTGAGATTTAAGGAGAATGTGACACCTCAGCTAATTTTCAAAATTGTTTTTTACATTAAAACGGAAAGAATCCTCTAGTGTGAAAATAAATTCAAACATGCATATTTTGTTCACTATATCGAAAATAAGTAAGTTTTCAAGACATCATCTAGCGTGAACAGAAAGCTGAGATTTAAGGAGAATGTGACACCTCAGCTAATTTTCAAAAGTTTTTTTTACATTAAAACAGAAAGAATCCTCTAGTGTGAACAGAAATTCAAACATACATATTTTGTTCACTACATGGAAAAGAGGTAAGTTTTCAAGACATCCTCTAGCGTGAACAGAAAGCTGAGATTTAAGGAGAATGCGACACCTCAGCTAATTTCAAAAGTTTTTTTTACATTAAAACAGAAAGAATCCTCTAGTGTGAACAGAAATTCAAACATACATATTTTGTTCACTACATGGAAAAGAAGTAAGTTTTCAAAGACATCCTCAGCGTGAACAGAAAGCTGAGATTTAAGGAGAATGCGACACCTCAGCTAATTTCAAAAGTTATTTTAACATTAAAACGGAAAGAATCCTCTAGTGTGAACAGAAATTCAAACATACATATTTTGTTCACTACATGGAAAAGAAGTAAGTTTTCAAGACATCCTATAGCGTGAACAGAAAGCTGAGATTTAAGGAGAATGCGACACCTCACCTAATTTTCAAAAGTTTTTTTTTTACATTAAAACAGAAAGAATCCTCTAGTGTGAACAGAAATTCAAACATACATATTTTGTTCACTACATGGAAAAGAAGTAAGTTTTCAAGACATCCTCTGGCGTGAACAGAAAGCTGAGATTTAAGGAGAATGTGACACCTCACCTAATTTTCAAAAGTTTTTTTTACATTAAAACGGAAAGAATCCTCTAGTGTGAACAGAAATTCAAACATACATATTTTGTTCACTACATGGAAAATAAGTAAGTTTTCAAAACATACTCTAGCGTGAACAGAAAGCTGAGATTTAAGGAGAATGTGACACCTCAGCTAATTTTCAAAATTGTTTTTTACATTAAAACGGAAAGAATCCTCTAGTGTGAAAATAAATTCAAACATGCATATTTTGTTCACTATATCGAAAATAAGTAAGTTTTCAAGACATCATCTAGCGTGAACAGAAAGCTGAGATTTAAGGAGAATGTGACACCTCAGCTAATTTTCAAAAGTTTTTTTTACATTAAAACAGAAAGAATCCTCTAGTGTGAACAGAAATTCAAACATACATATTTTGTTCACTACATGGAAAAGAGGTAAGTTTTCAAGACATCCTCTAGCGTGAACAGAAAGCTGAGATTTAAGGAGAATGCGACACCTCAGCTAATTTCAAAAGTTTTTTTTACATTAAAACAGAAAGAATCCTCTAGTGTGAACAGAAATTCAAACATACATATTTTGTTCACTACATGGAAAAGAAGTAAGTTTTCAAAGACATCCTCTAGCGTGAACAGAAAGCTGAGATTTAAGGAGAATGCGACACCTCAGCTAATTTCAAAAGTTATTTTAACATTAAAACGGAAAGAATCCTCTAGTGTGAACAGAAATTCAAACATACATATTTTGTTCACTACATGGAAAAGAAGTAAGTTTTCAAGACATCCTATAGCGTGAACAGAAAGCTGAGATTTAAGGAGAATGCGACACCTCACCTAATTTTCAAAAGTTTTTTTTTTACATTAAAACAGAAAGAATCCTCTAGTGTGAACAGAAATTCAAACATACATATTTTGTTCACTACATGGAAAAGAAGTAAGTTTTCAAGACATCCTCTAGTGTGAACAGAAAGCTGAGATTTAAGGAGAATGCGACACCTCAGCTAATTTTCAAAAGTTATTTTAACATTAAAATGGAAAGAATCCTCTAGTGTGAACAGAAATTCAAACATACATATTTTGTTCACTACATGGAAAAGAAGTAAGTTTTCAAGACATCCTCTAGCGTGAACAGAAAGCTGAGATTTAAGGAGAATGCGACACCTCAGCTAATTTTCAAAAGTTTTTTTTACATTAAAAGGGAAAGAATCCTCTAGTGTGAACAGAAATTCTAACATAAATATTTTGTTCACTATATCGAAAAGAAGAAAGTTTTATAGACATCCTCTAGTGTGAACAGAAAGCTTAGATTTAACGAGAATGCGACACCTCAGCTAATTTTCAAAAGTTTTTTTTACATTAAAACGGAAAGAATCCTCTAGTGTGAACAGAAATTCAAACATACATATTTTGTTCACTATATTGAAAATAAGTAAGTTTTCAAGACATCCTCTAGCGTGAACAGAAAGCTGAGATTTAAGGAGAATGCGACACCTCAGCTAATTTTCAAAAAAAAATTTACATTAAAACGGAAAGAATCCTCTAGTGTGAACAGAAATTCAAACATACATATTTTGTTCACTATATCGAAAAGAAGTAAGTTTTATAGACATCCTCTAGCGTGAACAGAAAGCTGAGATTTAAGGAGAATGCGACACCTCAGCTAATTTTCAAAAGTTTTTTTTACATTAAAACGGAAAGAATCCTCTAGTGTGAACAGAAATTCAAACATACATATTTTGTTCACTATATCAAAAATAAGTAAGTTTTCAAGACATCCTCTAACGTGAACAGAAAGCTGAGATTTAAGGAGAATGTGACACCTCAGCTAATTTTCAAAAGTTTTTTTTAAATTAAAACGGAAAGAATCCTCTAGTGTGAACAGAAATTCAAACATACATATTTTGTTCACTGCATAGAAAAGAAGTAAGTTTTCAAGACATCCTCTAGCGTGAACAGAAAGCTGAGATTTAAGGAGAATGCGACACCTCAGCTAATTTTCAAAAATTTTTTTACATTAAAACGGAAAGAATCCTCTAGTGTGAACAACAATTCAAACATACATATTTTGTTCACTATATCGAAAAGAAGTAAGTTTTATAGACATCCTCTAGTGTGAACAGAAAGCTGAGATTTAAGGAGAATGCGACACCTCAGCTAATTTTCAAAAGTTTTTTTTTACATTAAAACGGAAAGAATCCTCTAGTGTGAACAGAAATTCAAACATACATATTTTGTTCACTACATGGAAAAGAAGTAAGTTTTCAAGACATCCTCTAGCGTGAACAAAAAGCTGAGATTTAAGGAGAATGCGACACCTCACCTAATTTTCAAAAGTTTTTTTTTACATTAAAACAGAAAGAATCCTCTAGTGTGAACAGAAATTCCAACATACATATTTTGTTCACTACATGGAAAAGAAGTAAGTTTTCAAGACATCCTCTAGTGTGAACAGAAAGCTGAGATTTAAGGAGAATGCGACACCTCAGCTAATTTTCAAAAGTTTTTTTTACATTAAAACGGAAAGAATCCTCTAGTGTGAACAGAAATTCAAACGTACATATTTTGTTCACTACATGGAAAAGAAGTAAGTTTTCAAGACATCCTCTAGCGTGAACAGAAAGCTGAGATTTAAGGAGAATGCGACACCTCACCTAATTTTCAAAAGTTTTTTTTACATTAAAACGGAAAGAATCCTCTAGTGTGAACAGAAATTCAAACATACATATTTTGTTCACTACATGGAAAAGAAGTAAGTTTTCAAGACATCCTCTAGTGTGAACCGAAAGCTGAGAATTAAGGAGAATGCGACACCTCAGCTAATTTTCAAAAGTTTTTTTTTACATTAAAACGGAAAGAGTCCTCTAGTGTGAACAGAAATTCAAACATACATATTTTGTTCACTATATCGAAAAGAAGTAAGTTTTATAGACATCCTCTAGTGTGAACAGAAAGTTGAGTTTTAAGGAGAATGCGACACCTCAGCTAATTTTCAAAAGTGTTTTTTACATTAAAACGGAAAGAATCCTCTAGTGTGAACAGAAATTCAAACATACATATTTTGTTCACTATATCGAAAATAAGTAAGTTTTCAAAACATACTCTAGCGTGAACAGAAAGCTGAGATTTAAGAAGAAGGCGACACCTCAGCTAATTTTCAAAAAAATTTTTACATTAAAACGGAAAGAATCCTCTAGTGTGAACAGAAATTCAAACATACATATTTTGTTCACTATATCGAAAAGAAGTAAGTTTTATAGACATCCTCTAGTGTGAACAGAAAGCTGAGATTTAAGGAGAATGCGACACCTCAGCTAATTTTCAAAAGTTTTTTTTTACATTAAAACGGAAAGAATCCTCTAGTGTGAACAGAAATTCAAACATACATATTTTGTTCACTACATGGAAAAGAAGTAAGTTTTCAAGACATCCTCTAGCGTGAACAAAAAGCTGAGATTTAAGGAGAATGCGACACCTCACCTAATTTTCAAAAGTTTTTTTTTACATTAAAACAGAAAGAATCCTCTAGTGTGAACAGAAATTCCAACATACATATTTTGTTCACTACATGGAAAAGAAGTAAGTTTTCAAGACATCCTCTAGTGTGAACAGAAAGCTGAGATTTAAGGAGAATGCGACACCTCAGCTAATTTTCAAAAGTTTTTTTTACATTAAAACGGAAAGAATCCTCTAGTGTGAACAGAAATTCAAACGTACATATTTTGTTCACTACATGGAAAAGAAGTAAGTTTTCAAGACATCCTCTAGCGTGAACAGAAAGCTGAGATTTAAGGAGAATGCGACACCTCACCTAATTTTCAAAAGTTTTTTTTACATTAAAACGGAAAGAATCCTCTAGTGTGAACAGAAATTCAAACATACATATTTTGTTCACTACATGGAAAAGAAGTAAGTTTTCAAGACATCCTCTAGTGTGAACCGAAAGCTGAGAATTAAGGAGAATGCGACACCTCAGCTAATTTTCAAAAGTTTTTTTTTACATTAAAACGGAAAGAGTCCTCTAGTGTGAACAGAAATTCAAACATACATATTTTGTTCACTATATCGAAAAGAAGTAAGTTTTATAGACATCCTCTAGTGTGAACAGAAAGTTGAGTTTTAAGGAGAATGCGACACCTCAGCTAATTTTCAAAAGTGTTTTTTACATTAAAACGGAAAGAATCCTCTAGTGTGAACAGAAATTCAAACATACATATTTTGTTCACTATATCGAAAATAAGTAAGTTTTCAAAACATACTCTAGCGTGAACAGAAAGCTGAGATTTAAGAAGAATGCGACACCTCAACTAATTTTCAAAAGTTTTTTTTACATTAAAACGGAAAGAATCCTCTATTGTGAACAGAAATTCAAACATACATATTTTGTTCACTATATCGAAAAGAAGTAAGTTTTATAGACATCCTCTAGTGTGAACAGAAAGTTAAGATTTAAGGAGAATGCGACACCTCAGCTAATTTTCAAAAGTGTTTTTTACATTAAAACGGAAAGAATCACCTAGTGTGAACAGAAATTCAAACATACATATTTTGTTTACTATATCGAAAATAAGTAAGTTTTCAAAACATCTTCTAGCGTGAACAGAAAGCTGAGATTTAAGGAGAATGCGACACCTCAGCTAATTTTCAAAAGTTTTTTTTACATTAAAACAGAAAGAATCCTCTAGTGTGAACAGAAATTCAAACATACATATTTTGTTCACTACATGGAAAAGAAGTAAGTTTTCAAGACATCCTCTAGTGTGAACAGAAAGCTGAGATTTAAGGAGAATGCGACACCTCAGCTAATTTTCAAAAGTTTTTTTTACATTAAAACGGAAAGAATCCTCTAGTGTGAACAGAAATTCAAACGTACATATTTTGTTCACTACATGGAAAAGAAGTAAGTTTTCAAGACATCCTCTAGCGTGAACAGAAAGCTGAGATTTAAGGAGAATGCGACACCTCACCTAATTTTCAAAAGTTTTTTTTACATTAAAACGGAAAGAATCCTCTAGTGTGAACAGAAATTCAAACATACATATTTTGTTCACTACATGGAAAAGAAGTAAGTTTTCAAGACATCCTCTAGTGTGAACCGAAAGCTGAGAATTAAGGAGAATGCGACACCTCAGCTAATTTTCAAAAGTTTTTTTTACATTAAAACGGAAAGAATCCTCTAGTGTGAACAGAAATTCAAACATACATATTTTGTTCACTATATCGAAAAGAAGTAAGTTTTATAGACATCCTCTAGTGTGAACAGAAAGTTGAGTTTTAAGGAGAATGCGACACCTCAGCTAATTTTCAAAAGTGTTTTTTACATTAAAACGGAAAGAATCCTCTAGTGTGAACAGAAATTCAAACATACATATTTTGTTCACTATATCGAAAATAAGTAAGTTTTCAAAACATACTCTAGCGTGAACAGAAAGCTGAGATTTAAGGAGAATGCGACACCTCAACTAATTTTCAAAAGTTTTTTTTACATTAAAACGGAAAGAATCCTCTATTGTGAACAGAAATTCAAACATACATATTTTGTTCACTATATCGAAAAGAAGTAAGTTTTATAGACATCCTCTAGTGTGAACAGAAAGTTAAGATTTAAGGTGAATGTGACACCTCAGCTAATTTTCAAAAGTTTTTTTACATTAAAACGGAAAGAATCCTCTAGTGTGAACAGAAATTCAAACATACATATTTTGTTCACTATATCGAAAATAAGTAAGTTTTCAAAACATACTCTAGCGTGAACAGAAAGCTGAGATTTAAGAAGAATGCGACACCTCAACTAATTTTCAAAAGTTTTTTTTACATTAAAACGGAAAGAATCCTCTATTGTGAACAGAAATTCAAACATACATATTTTGTTCACTATATCGAAAAGAAGTAAGTTTTATAGACATCCTCTAGTGTGAACAGAAAGTTAAGATTTAAGGAGAATGCGACACCTCAGCTAATTTTCAAAAGTGTTTTTTACATTAAAACGGAAAGAATCACCTAGTGTGAACAGAAATTCAAACATACATATTTTGTTCACTATATCGAAAATAAGTAAGTTTTCAAAACATCCTCTAGCGTGAACAGAAAGCTGAGATTTAGGAGAATGCGACACCTCAGCTAATTTTCAAAAGTTTTTTTTACATTAAAACGGAAAGAATCCTCTAGTGTGAACAGAAATTCAAACATACATATTTTGTTCACTACATGGAAAAGAAGTAAGTTTTCAAGACATCCTCTAGTGTGAACAGAAAGCTGAGATTTAAGGAGAATGCGACACCTCAGCTAATTTTCAAAAGTTTTTTTTACATTAAAACGGAAAGAATCCTCTAGTGTGAACAGAAATTCAAACATACATATTTTGTTCACTACATGGAAAAGAAGTAAGTTTTCAAGACATCCTCTAGCGTGAACAGAAAGCTGAGATTTAAGGAGAATGCGACACCTCACCTAATTTTCAAAAGTTTTTTTTACATTAAAACGGAAAGAATCCTCTAGTGTGAACAGAAATTCAAACATACATATTTTGTTCACTACATGGAAAAGAAGTAAGTTTTCAAGACATCCTCTAGTGTGAACAGAAAGCTGAGATTTAAGGAGAATGCGACACCTCAGCTAATTTTCAAAAGTTTTTTTTACATTAAAACGGAAAGAATCCTCTAGTGTGAACAGAAATTCAAACATACATATTTTGTTCACTATATCGAAAAGAAGTAAGTTTTATAGACATCCTCTAGTGTGAACAGAAAGTTGAGTTTTAAGGAGAATGCGACACCTCAGCTAATTTTCAAAAGTGTTTTTTACATTAAAACGGAAAGAATCCTCTAGTGTGAACAGAAATTCAAACATACATATTTTGTTCACTATATCGAAAATAAGTAAGTTTTCAAAACATACTCTAGCGTGAACAGAAAGCTGAGATTTAAGGAGAATGCGACACCTCAACTAATTTTCAAAAGTTTTTTTTACATTAAAACGGAAAGAATCCTCTATTGTGAACAGAAATTCAAACATACATATTTTGTTCACTATATCGAAAAGAAGTAAGTTTTATAGACATCCTCTAGTGTGAACAGAAAGTTAAGATTTAAGGAGAATGCGACACCTCAGCTAATTTTCAAAAGTTTTTTTTACATTAAAACGGAAAGAATCACCTAGTGTGAACAGAAATTCAAACATACATATTTTGTTCACTATATCGAAAATAAGTAAGTTTTCAAAACATCCTCTAGCGTGAACAGAAAGCTGAGATTTAAGGAGAATGCGACACCTCAGCTAATTTTCAAAAGTTTTTTTTACATTAAAACGGAAAGAATCCTCTAGTGTGAACAGAAATTCAAACATACATATTTTGTTCACTACATGGAAAAGAAGTAAGTTTTCAAGACATCCTCTAGTGTGAACAGAAAGCTGAGATTTAAGGAGAATGCGACACCTCAACTAATTTTCAAAAGTTTTTTTTACATTAAAACAAAAAGAATCCTCTAGTGTGAACAGAAATTCAAACATACATATTTTGTTCACTAC
This sequence comes from Gastrolobium bilobum, assembly GCF_033153095.1. Classification (NCBI taxonomy): domain Eukaryota; kingdom Viridiplantae; phylum Streptophyta; class Magnoliopsida; order Fabales; family Fabaceae; genus Gastrolobium; species Gastrolobium bilobum. The sequence goes on from NW_026900124.1 coordinate 12,378, forward strand.
ATGGAAAATAAGTAAGTTTTCAGGACATCTTCTAGTGTGAACAGAAAGCTGAGATTTAAGGAGAATGTGACACCTCAACTAATTTTCAAAAGTTTTTTTTACATTAAAACGGAAAGAATCCTCTAATGTGAACATAAATTCAAACATACATATTTTGTTCACTACATGGAAAAGAAGTAACTTTTCAAGACATCCTCTAGTGTGAACAGAAAGCTGAGATTTATGGAGAATGCGACACCTCAGCTAATTTTCAAAAGTTTTTTTTACATTAAAACGGAAAGAATCCTCTAGTGTGAACAGAAATTCAAACATACATATTTTGTTCACTATATCGAAAAAAAGTAAGTTTTATAGACATCCTCTAGTGTGAACAGAAAGTTGAGATTTAAGGAGAATGCGACACCTCAGCTAATTTTCAAAAGTGTTTTTTACATTAAAACGGAAAGAATCACCTAGTGTGAACAGAAATTCAAACATACATATTTTGTTCACTACATCGAAAATAAGTAAGTTTTCAAAACATCCTCTAGCGTGAACAGAAAGCTGAGATTTAAGGAGAATGCAACACCTCAGTTAATTTTCAAAAGTTTTTTTTACATTAAAACGGAAAGAATCCTCTAGTGTGAACAGAAATTCAAACATACATATTTGGTTCACTATATCGAAAATAAGTAAGTTTTATAGACATCCTCTAGTGTGAACAGAAAGCTGAGATTTAAGGAGAATGCGACACCTCAGCTAATTTTCAAAAGTTTTTTTTTACATTAAAACGGAAAGAATCCTCTAGTGTGAACAGAAATTCAAACATACATATTTTGTTCACTACATGGAAAAGAAGTAAGTTTTCAATACATCCTCTAGCGTGAACAGAAAGCTGAGATTTAAGGAGAATGCGACACCTCAGCTAATTTTCAAAAGTTTTTTTTACATTAAAACGGAAAGAATCCACTAGTGTGAACAGAAATTAAAAAATACATATTTTGTTCACTACATGGAAAAGAAGTAAGTTTTCAAGACATCCTCTAGCGTGAACAGAAAGCTGAGATTTACGGAGAATGCAACACCTCAGCTAATTTTCAAAAGTTTTTTTTACATTAAAACGGAAAGAATCCTCTAGTGTGAACAGAAATTCAAACATACATATTTTGTTCACTATATCGAAAATAAGTAAGTTTTCCAAACATCCTCTAGCGTGAACAGAAAGCTGAGATTTAAGGAGAATGCGACACCTCAGCTAATTTTCAAAAGTTTTTTTTACATTAAATCGGAAAGAATCCTCTAGTGTGAACAGAAATTCAAACGTACATATTTTATTCACTACATGGAAAAGAAGTAAGTTTTCAAGACATCCTCTAGCGTGAACAAGAAATTCAAACGTACATATTTTGTTC